>NW_026923318.1:0-21092 GCF_032062105.1 Saccostrea cuccullata | reverse complement strand
AATATTTTGCAATACATTACTGAAGCAAAGATGTTTATCTCAACCATCTCCAACTATATATATTATGATTTTTATGCCGTATGATACAAAATTAGGGGCCACAAGGGGCCATAATGCTAAATCTTTGATGCTTTATATCTGGAAAGGAAGTTTCTGAATAGTTATTGAACAAAAAATGTTTAAAATCTTAAGATCTTTAAGATGATATGAATAAAAAGGGCCGATTCCTTAAATAAGGGGCCGTTAGGGGACAAAAGCCGATTTTTTAGGTCTTTAATGTTTAATGTCTTTTTACAGATTGTGGTAAATTATTAATTTAGAATGAAAATCGCAATCAAAATCTTATCTCATCGCATCAAGAATTGGACGGAAGACCCACTCGTTGCTCGCAACGAGATCGTATCTAGTTATTATTATTATTATTTTTTTCTTTACACATTTTTGTGCAGACGATTTCTCAGAGATGCTTGAGTGGATTGCCTTGAAATTTTCAGGAATGATGTATCATGAACTAAACCTGATACTTTTTTTTTATTTTCCGAAAAATCACTTCCGGTCGGAAGTTATCGCCCTTTAATCGAATTTTTAGTGACCATTTTGTCCGGACAAAAACTCAAAAACGACAAAAGCTAGAATGCTGTCCTTTTCAGGACTGATAGACAACATATTATAGTTTTGCACCTATACTTTCAAATATTCCGGAAGTGCTTAGTATGGAAGCTCGGTAGGGGTCAAAAATTAGGACATGAATCATGACTGAAATTTTGAGACATTTTCCATCATATCTTTTAAAGTATAATTATTTTGTTAAAACATACTGAGCAATATTTGTGCAGAATGACAAGATCTTTAATATGATATCAAGAAAAAAGTGCTGACTCATCACATTAGGGGCCGACAGGGGCCAAAAGTCTTTATACGATAACTCTGTAACAGTCAATATTTTGTAATACATTACTGAAGCAAAAATGTTTATCTCAACAATCTACAACTATATATTATAATTTTAATATCGTATGTTACATAATTAGGGGCCACAAGGGGCCAGAATGCTAAATCTTTGACGCTTTATATCTCGAGAGTGAGAAATATTTTGATAAGTAATATTGAACAAAAGATGTTCAAATTAATGTTCTAAACAATATGCAACCTTTCATTTTTTGCTAAACGTCCCCTTTAAGGAGTTGAAGGGTTGGCCCCTAAATATTTCTTTTGCTAATAGCTCAAAAACGAAGAAGAATTTCTGATTAATTGTTGAACAAAAAATGTTCAAAATCTTAAGAGCTGTACGATGAGATCATGAAAAAGGGGCTGGGCACTCGAATTAGGGGCCAAGAGGGGCCAAAAGTCTTCAATCGATAACTCTTTATTAGTTAATATTTTGTAATATGTTACTGAAGCAAAGATGTTTATCTCAACGATCTACAACTATATAGTATGATTTTTATGTCGTATGTTACATAATTAGGGGCCACAAGGGGCCAGAATGCTAAATCTTTGACGCTTTATATCTCGAAAGGCAGAAATATTTTGATAAGCAATATTGAACAAAAGATGTTCAAAATAATGTTCTGAACAATATGGAACCTTTCATTTTTTGCGAAACGGCCCCATTAAGGAGTTGACGGGTTGGCCCCTAAATATTTCTTTTGCTAATAGCTCAAAAACGAAAAAGAATTTCTGATTAATTGTTGAACAAAAAATGTTCAAAATCTTAAGAGCTGTACGATGAGATCATGAAAAAGGGGCTGGGCACTCGAATTAGGGGCCAAGAGGGGCCAAAAGTCTTCAATCGATAACTCTTTATTAGTTAATATTTTGTAATATGTTACTGAAGCAAAGATGTTTATCTCAACGATCTACAACTATATAGTATGATTTTTATGTCGTATGTTACATAATTAGGGGCCACAAGGGGCCAGAATGCTAAATCTTTGACGCTTTATATCTCGAAAGGCAGAAATATTTTGATAAGCAATATTGAACAAAAGATGTTCAAAATAATGTTCTGAACAATATGCAACCTTTCATTTTTTGCTAAACGTCCCCATTAAGGAGTTGAAGGGTTGGCCCCTAAATATTTCTTTTGCTAATAGCTCAAAAACGAAAAAGAATTTCTGATTAACTGTTGAACAAAAAATGTTCAAAATCTTAAGATCTTTAAGATGAGATCCTGAAAAAGGGGCTGGGCACTCAAATTAGGGGCCAAGAGGGGCCAAAATTCTTCAATCGATAACTCTTTATTAGTTAATATTTTGTAATACATTTCTGAAGCAAAGATGTTTATCTCAACCATCTACAACTATATGTTATGATTTTTATGTCGTATGGTATATAATTAGGGGCCACAAGGGGCCAAAATGCTAAATCTTTGATGCTTTATATCTCGAAAGGCAGAAATATTTTGATAAGTAGTATTGAACAAAAGATGTTCAAAATAATGTTCTAAACAATATGCAACCTTTCATTTTTTGCTAAACGTCCCCTTTAAGGAGTTGAAGGGTTGGCCCCTAAATATTTCTTTTGCTAATAGCTCAAAAACGAAAAAGAATTTCTGATTAATTGTTGAACAAAAAATGTTCAAAATCTTAAGAGCTTTACGATGAGATCATGAAAAATGATCTGGGCAGTCGAATTAGGGGCCAAGAGGGGCCAAAAGTCTTCAATCGATAACTCTTTATTAGTTAATATTTTGTAATATGTTACTGAAGCAAAGATGTTTATCTCAACAATCTACAATTATATATTATAATTTTAATGTCGTATGTTAAATAATTAGGGGCCACAAGGGGCCAGAATGCAAAACTTTTGAGGCTTTGTATCTCGAAAGGCAGAAATTTTTTGAGAAGCAATATTGAACAAAGGATGTTCTAAATAATGTTCTGAACATATGCAACCTTTCATTTTTTGCTAAACGTCCCCATTAAGGAGTTGAAGAGTTGGCCCCTAAATATTTCTTTTGCTAATAGCTCAAAAAACGAAAAGAATTTCTTAACAGTTGTTGAAAAAAAAGTGATCGAAATCCTAAGAGCTTTTAGATGACATGAAGAAAAAGGGCTGATTCCTACAATTAGGGGCCGTTAAGGGGCCAAAAGCCGATTTTTTAAGTCTTTAATGTTCAATGTCTTTTTACAGATTGTGGTAAATCATTATCTTTTAATGAAAATCTCAATCAAAATCTTATCTCATCTTATCAAGAATTGGACGGAAGACCCACTCGTTGCTCGCAACGAGATCGTATCTAGTTCTTATTATTTTTTTTCTCCCCGATTTTGTGCACGCGATTTCTCGAAAACGGCTCGTTAGATTTTTATGAATCTTTCAGGTCTGATAGAACATATTAAAAACTTGATACATTTTTTTTCATTTTGATGACGTCACTTCCGGTTCGAAAATTTTCGCAATTTTGTGATTTTTAAAGGTCATTTTGTCCGTCGCTCTTCTTAAATATCGCTCATCACAGGAAGATGAAACCTTTTCTGGAAGATAGAGCAACAAATGTAGATTTGCATTGTGTTGTTAACTTTCACCGGAAGTACTGCACGTTAACGCTCGGTATGGTCTGAAAAAAGCCATATTGAGCGTTTCAAAATTTTTTACACTTTTTCTATTATATCTTTTTACTTGTAAATATTTTGTTAAAACATATAGAACAAAAATTGTGAAGAATTCTAAGATCTTTCAAATGATATCTAAAAAAAGGGCTGACCCCTAAAATTAGGGATCTAGAGGGGCCAAAAATTTTTACTTGATATCTCGAAAAGTATTGAGAATTTGTAATACTTCAAAGAAGCAAAGTTGTTCAAAATGACAAGCTTGATCTATCTGAGTCGTCAAAATACGTCCGGCGTCGTCACTTCCGGCCAAACCGGAAATAGTCAAAAACGGGTATTTTTGCCGTTCTTTTCAAGTTTTTTGGTAACATGTCTTTTGGAGAATAAAAATTAATTTTCCGTCCGTCATCGTCACTTCCGGTTAAACCGGAAGTAGCAAAAATTGGTTATTTTTGCATTAATTAACATAGCTTTAGAGGATTCAAACCATTTCTAGGCGTTATTTTTCATTTTTATTGAAAATGAAAGCTACTTCCGGTCAAAAGGACTACTCGTTGCTTTGCAACGAGCTTTGCTCTATTAAGGTCTTCCGTTTCCAACGGAAGACCTTATTGTTTTCGTTCGGTTTCTTTTTCTCTATTATTATTATTATTATTATTATTATTCTTCCAACCGATTTTGTGCACGCAATTTCTCGGGAACGGCTCGGCCGATTTACATGAAATTTTCATATGTAATAGCTTATCAATCGATCTTGATAGGTTTTTGATCGTTTTTATGACGTCACTTCCGGTCGTGAGATATGGGCAATTTTCTGATTTTCAAATGCAATTTTGTCTTGATTTAATAGCAAAAACTGCTTAAGATATGAGCTGAAGATTAATTGGAGATAATAGTACATGACTTATAGCGTTGCAGAATCGCCTTTTCGTGCGACGTCAGTACTTCCGGTCGAAACCGGAAGCGAATTTAAAAAACGTATTTTTTCAACTTTTCATTTTTAATATTTTTATTTTAGAATTGAATAGAGACCCTTTTGCAGAAGCCAAATATGTAATTTGTTTGAAAATCGAAAAAGCCAATCTCGAGATATTAGCATTTGAAAACGCGAAGCGGCGAACCCGATGGCTGAATGGTTAGCGCGTTGGATTGTCACGCGGGCGACCCGGGTTCGATCCCCCTTGTGACCAAAAAATTTTATCACTTTTTCTGCTCGATGTTTCGATTTTTATTAATTTTAGACCATTTGCAACAACATATTTTCAAATTTTAAGTATATCTTACGTAATAAGGGGTCACAAAGGGCCAGAATGCTAAATCTTTGACGCTTTATATCTTAAAAAGGGGGAATATTTTGATAAGCAATATTGAACAAAAGTTGGTCAGAATAATGTTCTTAACAATATGCATACTTTGAATTTTTGTAAAATGGCCCCATTAAGGACTTGTAGGGGTGGCCCCTAAATATTTCTATGTAGCATATCTCCACAACGAATAGAAATCTCTGAATAAATGTTGAACAAAAAAGCTTCAAAATCACAAGACCTTTCATTTGATATCAAGAAAAAGGGGCTGACCCCTCAAATTAGGGGCTCAAAGGGGCCAACAGTCTTTTATCTATAACTCTCTATTGATCAATATTTTGTTATACATTACTGAAGCAAAAGTATTTATCTTAACGATTGGCAACAATATATGATACAATTTTGATCATATGTTACGTAATTAGGGATCACAAGGGGCCAGAATGTCAAATCTTTGACGCTTTATATCTCGAAAAGGGAGAATATTTTGATAAGCAATATTGAACAAAAGATGGTCAGAATAATATTTTAAACAATATGCACACTTTGAATTTTTGTAAAACGGCCCCATTAAGGACTTGTAGGAGTGGCCCCTAAATATTTATATGTAGCATATCTCCACAACGAATAGAAATCTCTGAATAAGTGTTGAACAAAAAAGCTTCAAAATCACAAGACCTTTCATTTGATATCAAGAAAAAGGGGCTGACCCCTGAAATTAGGGGCTCAGAGGGGCCAACAGTCTTTTATCTATAACTCTCTATTGACCAATATTTTGTTAAACATTACTGAATCAAAAGTATTTATCTTAACGATTGGCAACAATATATGATACAATTTTGATCATATATTACGTAATTAGGGGTCACAAGGGGCCAGAATGTCAAATCTTTGACACTTTATATCTCGAAAAGGGAGAATATTTTGATAAGCAATATTGAACAAAAGATGGTCAGAATAATATTCTTAACAATATGAATACTTTGAATTTTTGTAAAACGGCCCCATTAAGGACTTGTAGGAGTGGTCCCTAAATATTTCTATGTAGCATATCTCCACAATGAATAGAAATCTTTGAATAAGTGTTGAACAAAAAAAACTTCAAAATCACAAGACCTTTTATTTGATATCAAGAAAAAGAGACTGACCCCTGAAATTAGGGGCTCAGAGGGGCCAACAGTCTTTTTAACTCTTAAATGATCAATACTTTGTGATACATTATAGAAGCAACGGTATTCATCTAAACAATATGCAACAATATCTGATAGAATTTGGATCATATGTTACGTAATTAGGGGTCACAAAGGGCCAGAATACTAAATATTGAACGATTCATATCTTGGAAATGGGGAATATTTTGATAAGCAATATTGAACAAAAGATGGTCAGAATAATATTCTTAATAATATGCACACTTTGAATTTTTGAAAAATGGCCCCATTAAGGACTTGTAGGAGTGGCCCCTAAATATCTATATGAAGCATATCTCCACAACGAAAAGAAATCTCTAAATAGGTGTTGAACAAAACATCTTTGAAATTACAAGACCCTTCATTTGATATCAAGAAAAAGGGGCTGACACCTTAAAATAGGGGCTTAAAGGGACCAAGAGTCTTGAATCAGTACCTATTTTTTGATCAATATTTTGTTATACATTACAGAATCAAAGAAATGCATTTTAACAACTTACAACAATATAATATAAAATTTTGGCCATATCTTACGTATTAAGAGGTCGCAATGCGGCCAAAATGCTATTTTTTATCATGCTTTACGTCTTGAAAAGAGGGGGTATTTCTATATGCCATATTGAACAAAAGATGTTCAGAAAATTGTGATAAAAATGAGAAACTTTAAATTCGTTGAAGGAAAACTTAATGTCATTCTCTTTTAACGAATATCTCAGTCAAAATCACATCTCATCTTATCTAGAAATTCAACGGAAGACCTACTCGTTGCTCGCAACGAGATCTCATCTAGTTATTATTATTTTTCTTCTCGGGAAAATTTTGTCCGCGAATGATCTTGTTAAGTACACATCCGATTAAGGGGAAACCTTTTTAGGGTAAGTAGGCATGTTATGTAGATTTGCGGAACGAAGGTCATTTTGCGCGCACGTGCTTGCAAGAGCAATTTTCATGAAAACACGTGCATGCACGTGCGCTGCAATCTGATTGGCTCAAACTTTAAATAGCTATAACTCCCTTGGTTTTCAACCAAACAGGATGGGATTTGGAACATAGGTAGATATAATAGACTTCTACAAGAAGGTATGGTCACCATGCACATCCTTACACGTGCGTGTACGTGCGCTGCAATCTGATTGGCTGAAACTTTAAATAGCTATAACTTCCTTAGTTTTCAACCAAACAAGATGGGATTTGGAACATAGATAAATATTATGGACTTCTACAAGAAGGTATGTTCACCAAGCACATCAATACACGTGCGTGTACGTACGCTGCAATCTGATTGGCTGAAACTTTAATCAGCTATAACTCCCTTGGTTTTCAACCAAACGGAGTGGGATTTAGAACAAAGATAGATGTAATGGACTTCTACAAGAAGGTATGTCACCATGCTCATGTATGCACGTGCGTGCACGTAAATTAGTAGAACAAAAAAAAACACTTGAATGAGCGTACTTTTTAATACTTTTGGATTAAATACTTTAATATTTAGTAAATCTAAGTATATAGATTGTGTAAACAAGATGATATGGTCATTACGCACATGCATTAACATGCGCACGCGTGCAATGCTAAAATTTGAATGAACTTGGTACCCGTCTGGGTAAACGTTGTTAAAGTCTCAAATGCATTAAGATTGTCTTATTTAATGAAGCTTATAAGGAATATGGCACCAAAAGGGAGATGGGGAGCGTTTGGGGAACATCTGTAACGGTCCCCGTTACAATTAGCACTAGTTGTTTTATAGAATACAGTGTATGTCCATAAGAAATCCTAGACCCAGTAAATACAAATATCAAATAATAAATGTCTGAAAAGGTTTTGAAATTTTCAAGTTAAATGATGACTAGCTGATATAAATTGTAACTCATATGAGCTAGTGATCAAATCAGCTCATTTTTCGATGTTAAATGTCAAGTGTTAAATGCAGGGTCTTCAAATTTGCCATGTAATTAATTGCAGGGTTCAGGTCAATAACAAGACTAAGGATTAATACCCTTTATCACGTTTTCTTGCCCAAATTTTTGCTTTAGATATATAACAAAATAGTGATCATGTATTTTAAATGAATTAAACAAAGGAGAATTTTCTTACTTTTCTCTATTAGTTCCTGAAAAGTACTGCATGCAACAGCTTTCTTCAATTTTTTATCAGATTACCAAATTTTGACTGTACACCGTGGCATAGCCATTGAAGTTGAAGGTCCTTGTTTATCATAATCTGTACACATTTGATCCATTTTCTACAAAAAATATAAGCACATTTTTAACATTTTACAATTATTTAATGAAAAATACTGAAGATAAATAGTCAACGAAACATTCTTAATTTACGTTCTGCACTGTTCAGGCTCCTTTTTGATAAAGAATTAACTTACATACAACGTACTCATGTGACGTGAGAGTCTATACAAGCATCAAATGACACTGTGGTCTGATGAACCGGATCTAAATTATTACGAATGAATTAACTGCACACTCAAAAACAGTCGCACCATCAATTTAACATATTAAAAACATGTACATTATAGTGAGCGCAGCCAGAATTGCGAAGCGACTCTTATCACTGTGAGCTCTAACAACAAACCCTGAGCGAAAGGAAATTTTGGACTACTGCACATTCATTCAAAAAAATGTTCCACAGTTATTTGGACCCACAATGCATCTACGTAAACAATTTTAAGCTTAGCTAAGGCTTTTCCCTTTTGAGACAATATTTTTAGTAAGAAAGTTTCAGTTCAAAATATGGCTCCCATGACGAAATTGTTAACCTCCTTGACTAAAAGAGTTCCTATAGTCTGTTTTTACCCTATGTGATTCTGAACCAAGTATATAAATGTGACTATTGAACATCACATACGGTAAAAACAGACTATAGGTAAACAATTTCGTCACATTTTGAACTGAGATTTCAGTGAAAATTTTTATGTTGGGATTTAATGCCTAAACGGTAAGCTATGTAGAAATAATTGTGACAGAGAGTCAAACAACTGAATGACTTAATTGAATTTCACGAGACAATGTCTATTTTTATTAACAATCCGTTCAAAAGGAGGCCCGGTTGACCCCAAAATTTACACTGATCTGGAAAGGACAAATACTCGGTTAAGATTCTGAAAAGTTACAACAAAATCTGTAGTTCTGTTATTTCTATAGCAAGGTATGGATCTTTACCTTAAAACGTACATGAACTTAAATTCCTTAGAAGTTAAAGCTATGATAGAATCTCGTATGCAAAAATAAAACGAAACAAACCAAAACATTTTATTTGTACACACGTGTACAGTAGTGAAAGAGTTGTTAAGTTATCGAATTAATTATTGCATTGATGGAGCCTATCAATTGACTATTTAAAATTTTAATTGAATAATTCCGTTTTTATTAACAATCGGCGTTTTAAATTACGTGCATCTGCATGATATTGTGTGTTGACACATATCAATTCGAGGAAATGCGGTAGGTCTACGTCTTTAAGCATACATCATTCACATATTGTACATGTATAAACGAAGTCACAAAATAGTTTAGGATGTTTTTGCATACCGTTTGATTTAGTAAAAAATCCCAGGGCAGTCCGCAAGTAAATTTATTTAAAATCAAAGAGGTAAACAAACTATATCAAGTACTAAAGAGTTATCTCCCATGCTGGGTCGACATTTAGATATATCAACGACGTATTGTCAATTAATAATGATAATTTCCATTCCTACGTGGACACGATATATCCTGGTGAGCTTGAGATAAAAGATACCACAGAGTCCGACACTTCTGCTTCATACTTGGATAATTTACTTGAAAAAAAAAACACTAATGGTAATCTAACAACCAAGCTATATGATAAACGTGATGACTTTAACTTTTCTATCGTTAACTTCCCTTACTTATGCAGCAATATACCTTCATCACCTGCATACGGATTATTTATATCTCAATTGATTCGATATGCAAGAGCATGTTCTTCATATGAACAATTTCTTAAACGAGGTAAATTATTGACAAGCAAGTTGATGAAACAAAAATATCAACAGTCTCGTTTAAAGTCATCATTTCGTAAATTCTATGGTCGATACAATGACCTTGTCAGCAAATACAATTTATCATTGAATGAAATGCTGACTGACGTTTTTCATACCAATTGTTAGTCCATTATTTATACACTGAATTGACCACGGATTTTAACGTTATTTCCTGATTATGACAAGGAGCACACGGCGGGTGTGACCGGTCGTCAGGGGATGCTCACTACTCCATGGCACTTGATCCCACCTCTGATGTTCTGATCTGCTCTTAGTTTGTATATTTGTTTAATGGACGTTGAGATTGAATACTGTTCGTTATTTCCATATCCTCCTTGTAGGAGTTTTAGACTTGAAAAAACCCTTTCACACTTTGCAGTACTGCAGTTGAAACAAAGCACAAGTTCAACCACTTGAACAATCTTTGTCAGAGAAGGAATGCTAGTTTGAATAACAGAAAGATAAGCATCATAAATTGGCATAGTTTTGTAGGGTGCCATGTAAGCTTTTAAAGAACCACGAACGATAGTATTGTTCTCCCGCCTAGCTCTAGGTCAATTTTCAAAAGTTATCATATTCGAATGATTCTCAGAATTTATATATATATATTTATACGAATTTTCATAAAACGTTACATTTTTGGCATACCAAAGAAAGATAACTCTATAATTATGGTAAAACTTGAGTTTCTCGCTATAGAAATCAATGGAAAACGGGAAATATTTTTAACCCCCCCCCCCCCCCCCCGTGAAGCAAAAATTCCTTTTTACAGGTAATATAGACTGCCAATTTACAAATTTATGCCAAAGCTTTTTGTGTTTTAAGGGGGGGGGGCATATGTTTATAAAGAAAAAATGTTGAATTTTTCACTCATTCTAAAGCTATTTACAACTAAATAATTGTACTTTGATAATTTATATAATTTTTTTTATTTGTGTAAAAACATACGAAAAGATATGAAATACATTTTATCATATTTAAGACTATTTCAAAATAAAGTGATTCTTCAAAGTTCGATTTCAGTATAGAAAATGTCGTCTACCCCCCTTTTCTGAAATTAATGATCATTTACTATCCAGAGCTGGAATTAAAATTATTAATCAATTACCATAGAACTGTTCGTTGTATTAAACAAAGATTTAATGGCAAAATTGCCATTAAAATTGAATTTAAAAGGTGCAAAATGTAGACGTAAACATAAAATATATTGTGATATAATTAATGCATTTTTCATATAAGTATAATTAGATTTAATGGAAAATACAACAAGAATAATATAGTTTAAAGAAAAAAATTATACGTTTCGTTTAGGAAAATAGACCTGTTCAAGAAAACCCGCTTATATTTCAAGTTTAAATGTGTTTTTGATGTTTTACAATGTGATATATAATATGTCAATAATTTTTTTATTTTATATCGAATAAAATATTGTTTACATAGAGAATAATACATACCCTTTTCCATATCACATCGATCTGTATCAGCCCGAGACACCAATATCAGCTATATATATATATATATATATAGTGCAGAAGGCCCGTGGGCTGCTTTGGTCGCGGGCTGATACAGAATATAAAATGGAAAATGGTAACTTTTGTCTTATTTATTACATACTTAGTAATAAAATAAAGAACGCATTATGTTGAGAGGCCCCCCCCCCAAAAAAAAACATGCACGGACTTCGATCCGTATCAGCCCTGCGGAGCTGATCGATAACATCTCAGCCCGCAAATTCATTATAGCCCTGTAGGGCTGATACAGCTACTGTGAGGTCAGCCATATCGCACATGCAAAATTCCTTTATTTATTACTAAGTATATATGTAATGAATATTTATAAACAAAAAAAGATGATGAAAATCTTTAACAATAAAGCATTTGATATACATGTATAACGCGTTTATTTTGTATTCATTATATTCATATGGGTGGCGGGAGATATCATTAAATGAGCTCCTATACCTCATAGTACCACTAGGTTGACTTTTAATAAATTCTTAAATATTTTGAAATTGATCATGTATATAGTGATAAATTTGTGTGGAAAAATGGATGATAAAAACTGTATCAGATTAATATTGTTTTGTTTAATTTACTGCTGTTTTTTTTTTCATAGATACAGCATAAATCATATATGCTTTTAATCGTGGGAGGGTTCCATGACCAAAAATACAAAAAAACTTTAATGAACTTACTTAGTAACAATTTTAAAATTCTTGGAACCTCTAGTATATTCTACTTTGATTACCAAAATTATTCCAGTTTCAAATTATCTCTCTCTCTCTCTCTCTCTCTCTCTTAATCTCTCTGTTTGCATAAAATACTTTTTTGAATCAGATCTATGAATGTACACAAATGAATTCGATTGATTGTATATTGTTTAACGTCCCTCTCGACAATTTTTCACTCATATGGAGACGTCACCGTATGCCGGTGAAGGGCTTCAAATTTTGACCTTTACTCGGCACTCAGGGCCATTGAGCAGTGAGGGATCTTTATCGTGCCAACGCCTGCCGCTGACAAGGGGCCTCGGTTTTTAAGGTCTCATCCGAAGGACCCGCAACCTTCACTTCAAAGTGCCGAGCGCATGGCGAAGGAACAGTTGCTACCAATTTTAACGACTAGGTCAGTCGCGGCCGAGATACGAACTCACGACCTCCCGATCACGGAGCGAGCGCTCTACCGACTGAGCTACCGTGAACGGTCAAATGAATTCGAAATAAAGAATGAAGCAAGACTGATTATTTATTTAAGTATTCTGATACATGTAACTGGTTGCAAATATTTTTCTTTAAAATGCTAAATGCTTTCCAAAAAAAAACAACATATGTAACTTTAAGCTATTCCATTTCATACTTTTAAGTTGTGTTATTTATAGTTACAATGTGTTCGAAACTGCGTGAATTTTAAATGTACGGTGGCTTGTGTGTATCTTTATTTGTCGGTTCTACGTTTTGTAATAACTGTTGAGAAGTATAGCAATAACTGCATTGTACATATTGCAATGTAACGTTTCACAGCGTAAATTGTATGTCTATATTATCCTGTATATGATATTTAACAGGTCTCACTGATCATTCCTGTGTAGTAGTGTAGAGATGGCGGCCCGTACCAGTCACATCTCGTTGTCTTGAACGCAAGACGGACGTGTAACCTCCTCGGCACTGGAGAGGGGGAAGTGTAATCTCTTCGCACTGGAGAGGGGTGTCTGAGCCTCCTTAGCGGCAAGAGACAGTTGTGTAACCCAAACACCGTTTGGAACCATAGACTACCAGCATTCGAGGGACACGGACGACCACACATTACAGCAGTTTATTTTGTTGTACAATATTTGACAAAGTTTGGATAAAATAAAATATAAACCACAGCTAAAAGTTTTTTTTTTTTTTGCATATTCAGTACATGAATATACTCTTATGTGCTAAGGACTTGTTTGTACTGTAAACCTTACATAATTAAGCTTTTCTGCATCCAGGTTTTAAGAGAACATTAATTATCAAACAGTTTAATGGGAATCTTGTTTCACTTTTCTTTTTTCTTTTCCTCTTTTTATAAACTGGTGGTATTTATTTCTAGTTCTTCAAACCCCAAGTTATTACTTTATCTGTATCTTTGTAATGCTTCTTCATCTTTAATGTAGAAACTTAGAATATCGAAACTCAAATCCCTTTGTCGCCGCTTTTTCTTTTGATGATAATATAACAAGATAATGAAACTGATGATAATGCCAAATATTAAACTCAGTACTGAAATATAAAAATAAATTGTAAAATTCAATAATAGACATGTGAGGTAATGAAAAGATAAATTCCACTGGCACACTATCACATACTTATGTCATTTCTGAAAAGAATCCTTAATTGTTTATTCCATAAAAAGATGTTTGTTTTCTGACTCTTTGTGGATATCTTCTTTGTTCAGTGTACTTTTTTGTTTGAACATTATTTTTAGTCATCTGATTTTGACTTCTATACATAATGATCTCTTTTGATAAAACCATAATTTTTGTTACAAAAATTCTAATGTATTTGTACATTTGCAACAAAAGGTTGTGTATTGCAGCAAGTTTTCTTCTAATCATTTCTAGCTGAATTTTTATGTATGTGAAAATACCAAGAATGCCTACAAAGAAAAATCAAAACGGTATAAAATTGACATCAATCAGAGTAACAAATTTTCGGTAGATGGTTCATCATTTAAAATCGAATCCTCTCCCAATGCTTGTACTTATGAATTATTTAATCGCAGAAGTCTTGCTCTTTTTAATTTCTTTCTTATAATGCAAGCTATTGAAGCACAAAAGCATCCAAGGGATATTGCTGACAAGCAGGTAGATGTAACTGAAAGCAAGAGAAAATATACTAGGTATCTATTGCATTTAACTCAAATTGTTCATAATATTTAGGATAATGTACATTGATCTGTCTCTTTTTTTATAGCAAAAAATTATAACAATGCAAGAATAAAAGTGGTAACCAGAACTGCAAAGATAACTGAAAGAAAAGAATTTACACAACTTCATCATATATACATGTATTATCACTGTCTGCCCGGGGCCGTAAATAACCTTCAGAATCAAATGAATCCAATGATATATGTGAACTTGATCCATTGTATATTGATCTCCCCAGGGACGGAATTTGTTTAATTTTTAGGTCACCTGAGTAAACTCAGGTGACCTATTGCTATCACTTTTCGTCCGTCGTCGTTCGTCGTGCGTCGTGCGTTAACATTTGAACATTTTCAGCTTCTTCTCTGAAACCACTGAACCAATTTCAACCAAATTTGGCATATAGCATCTATGGGTGAAGGGGAACAAAAATTGTGAATTTCATGGGCCCTGCCCCCCTGGGGCCTGGGGGGTGGGGCAAAAACTACTAAAATTAGTGCAATCTTTAAAAATCTTCTTCTTTACTCCTGGACATCAAGCAGTCAAACTGTTTGCATGATTGTAATCAGCATTGAGTCCTCTACCAAAATTGTGAAATTCATGGCCCCGGGGTCAGGGGTTCTGGTGTTAGGGTGGGGCTAAATAAGTATATAGTGAAATTTCATGAATTCTTTGAAAATCTTCTTCTCTGCTCCTGGGTATTAAATAAACTAACTAAGTGCATAGTTATGATGAGCAAGAGTGCCTCTACCAAAATTGTGAATTTTATGGCCCCAGGGTCAGGGGTTCTGGTGTTAGGGTGGGGCTCTATAGATTATGTAGTGAAAATACATAAATTCTTTGAAAATCTTCTTCTCTGCTCCTGGGTATTAAATAAACTAACTAAGTGCATAATTATGATGAGCAAGAGTGCCTCTACCAAAATTGTGAATTTTATGGCCCAAGGGTCAGGGGTTCTGGTGTTAGGGCGGGGCTCTATAGATTATATAGTGAAATTTCATGAATTCTTTGAAAATCTTCTTCTCTGCTCCTGGGTATTAAATAAACTAAATAAGTGCATAGTTATGATGAGCAAGAGTGCCTCTACCAAAATTGTTAATTTTATGGCCCCAGGGTCAGGGGTGCTGGTGTAAGGGGGGGGGGGGAGCTCTATAGATTACATAGTGAAAATACTTGAATTCTTTGAAAATCTTCTTCTCTGCTCCTGGGTATTAAATAAACTAAATAAGTGCATAGTTATGATGAGCAAGAGTGTCTCTACCAAAATTGTGAATTCTATGGCCCCAGGGTCAGGGGTTCTGGTGTAAGGGGGGGGGGGGCTCTATAGATTATATAGTGAAAATACATGAATTCTTTGAAAATCTTCTTCTCTGCTCCTGGGTATAAAATAAACTAAATAAGTGCATAGTTATGATGAGCAAGAGTGCCTCTTCCAAAATTGTGAATTTTATGGCCCCAGGGTCAGGGATTCTAGTGATAGGGTGGGGCTTTATTGATTATACAATGAAAATACACTAAATCTTTGAAAGTTTTCTTCTCTGCTCCTTGGTATTAAGCAGATGAACTACCTATGTAGTTATGATGAGTAAGGGTCCTAATCTTCCCGAATTGTGAATTTCAAGGCCCCAGGGTCAGGGGTACCATAAAGGAGGGGGGGGGCTGTACTTATATACTGAAACTGGATGAATTGTTTGAAATCTGCTCCTTGGTATTTATCAAATATTTTTGAAAAGCAAGGGTGCCTTTTCAAAAATTGTGCAATGTGTGGATCTAGGCCTAAGGGTCAGGGGTTCATGTGTGATTGGGGCATTACTGATCATGCTGAATATTACTGATTACTTGAAATGCTTTTTTTGTTCCCCTACCCTGCCTATGGGTATTAAGTAAACAAACTAAGCAACTGCTAAGTGTATTGTTATGATGATCAATGGTGCCTATTTCAAAATTGTGAATGCCATAGCATCTGGATTAAAACATGAATCAAATTAAATCACTGGAAAGTTGTTGCATAATGCTCAGGTGACCTATAAGGCCCAAGGGCCTCTTGTTATATATAACATTCTCGAAATAATTAATGAAAAAAAATATTGTAAAGAGTGATAGAAAAAAAAAAAGAAATAGATAAATATTTACTTAGAAGAATGGTCAGTGTTGTCATCCCTTCTTCGTGTGGTTTGGTAGTCGTAGGTGGCTGAAATATTAAAAAAAAAGGGTCTGGGATAAAATTAAAGTAAGTTAATATTTTATATAACATCAGTATCATCTTGTGTTGTGGATTCTACTCTTGAAAATAAATAAAAAATATTAAATTCAAATTTTGGGGTGGATAAAAGAAAAACTGTCGAGTGACCTAATTATGGGAAATGTTCACCTTGAAGAGCGTTTCGTGACAGCACTGAGCAAGACAGTTATGTATTGCTCCCAAACTATGACCAATGTTTTATTAATTTTTGCATCATGTACATAATATAATTTAATGTGTTTTAGAATACTCAACACCCTGCCACAGATCTCAAGATAAAATCCCAAGAAGTGAGCTTACAGGAGAATTATCAACCTCCACTCCCTTGGTAGATCCTCCTTGCAGAGAGGGTGAAGTCTCCCGTAAATAAAGTACCTTTTCTGTTGATCCAGTGGCTGGGAGACGCGATACCCTGTCTGTTGATCCAGTGGTTGGGACTGGGAGATGACTGTGGCTGGCAAGAAGGGTGAAAGGAGTGGTCTTCTGTGAAAGAAACATAATAAATATGTAAATGTAAATGTCCCTCTCCGTCTTCTCTTAACATGTCCCTGAAAGATTGCCCTAGAGACTTTTCTTCAAGGATAGGTGCGCGCTGGAATAGTGCACCATCATGCTCATGCGTTGATGACTTTTCTTCTGTCTGCCGCAATTCTCCGGAGATGCGAGATTCACCAACACCCGAGTCTCTTACTTTGTCTTGCAGACGCGGAGCCACTGGAGTCGACGACTTGAAACTTCTATCCCTGATACTTTCCTCCTTCAGCTCTGCGAGCTTCTCTTCTATCAGAGATAATTCTTTGTCAACGTCTTCCATTGCACAGCTTTCTCAAGGTATCCCACCGCTGTCACCAAATTATATGTAACGTGCAAGGGAGGTCACTGCCTGTGAGTCCCCGCAGGCTCGTACCCGTGATAAAAACGGATAGCCTTGAGATGCTGCAAATATGTACAATGCGCAGTCTTAATCACTTGGTACTGCGTATATAAGGTCTTTACTGGTAGCGAACAAGTGACACTGGCAGGGAAGTCCACACACCAGCGCACTTCCACAAGAGACAAGCAGGGATGACCGCACACTTTTCCTTGCGCAGTGACAAGCAGGGATTACCACACACTTGACACTAATACGGTTCTAGCTTAGAGACACTGGCAGGGATGTCCGCACACCAATGCTCTACCACAAGATGCAGGCAGGGATGTCCGCACACCTGATCTTGCGCAGCAACAAGCAGGGATGTCCGCACACTTGCTACTTTAAGATGCCAATCACAGAGCAGGGATGACCACACACTCTGTCAAGTAATAAGCAGGGATGACCACACACTTACTATTTAGAATTGCACGATATAAGCAGGGAAGTTCGCACACTTATACGGACCTTCACAGTTTGTCGAGTGTTACCTCTAGAACCGCTCTCGAATGATTGTCAGTAAAAACCCTATATATCTTAACACCATATATAATACATAGTGATTATTTATTTACAAACTAATTAAAACACTAATCAAGCTTCTAATCAACTAATCTTTAGTAATCCAACTAAAGCAACATACAATGATTATTATTATTGATCACTTTAATTCAAATCAACACTAATTAAGTATTTATTTTTAACGCACATAATGATTGATTAAAAATGACAAGGGTGATAACTTTCGCTATAATAAACATATAGGAAACAGCTTTTGGTTTCACATGTAACTGATGTGAGAAGTATTTCAATAAAGCCTGATATATGGTTCTTGTTAAGACGCTTTTCCCAACACCAGCACCCCATGACAAAAACGCATACAAGGGTTCCGACTTCGTCTTTTGCCAATGCAAAACATGATATAAAAATTCTTTTTTTGCTCATTTAAGTCCCGCACTAAAGCTCTATAATCATCATCAACTATCATCAACTAATTCACCCCACTGAGTTATATCCTCTTAAACAATTTGCTTCCTAGTTATGCCCAAAGCTATCCCAACATCATAGTCTGGCATGCTCTGACTAGGGTCAAAACATCCATATTGTTTTGGAAGTGTTTCACCAATACTTTGGTCTATTTGCTCATTATGTTCACATTCTGGGGCACAAAATCTAAGCTCTCGTCTTCCAGAAAATTTCCCCTTGTAACTGCCCCTTCCACACAAAGTGATCATATTTGTGACACCGTCTGCACTGTTTGCCCTTAGCGAAACAATGATCCCTTGCATGTCGTAAATTACACTTGTTACGTTTTCCTTGACCTTGTCCTGTGGTGTGATGGTTACCTCTGCCACGCCCACCTGAGTGTCTGTGTCCTCGACCTCTTTCTCGGCCAGTGTAAAAATTCCTCGGACCTTGACTTGTAGCACTATGCTTACGGACTGATTCCACATTTGTAGCTGACACATTCTGGTCCTTGATCTGTGATTTACCATTTCTGATTGCCGCGCAATTTCTCGAGTGTAAGGTCTGATATCGATCTGAGCTGTAGTTTCTCCGAGAGTTCTTTGTCAGACATTTCGATCACTTATCGATCTCTAATCTGCTCCTTCCTGTCAACAAAGTCACAATACTCGGACATTTCGTAGAGATTTCTTACAAAAGTTTTTATAGACTCACCGGGTTGTTGAGCGCGCTGATGAAAACTGGTTCGTTTGTGGATATATTTTCTCTTTGGAATGAAATATTCGTCAAATTTCTTGAATACTTTCTCAAACTTCTTCTTATCATCTTGATCTTCGAACTGTAGTGACTTAAAAATGTGCTCTGCCTCCTTACCCATTGCGTAGATAAGTGCGCTGATCTAGACCTCCGGGTCTTCTTTGTTAAACTACGAGGCCATTCTAAAGCGGGAAAATCGTTCCTTCTAGTCGAGTCACAGTGTCGGTTTACTGAAGTTAAAACTCTCCGGGGGTTGAAACGAGGCATGGTTATGTTATCGGCTTAATCTGTCCGCTAAATCTGAATCTGAAGCTAATATGGATCGGATAGCTTAAATGTAATAGTTATTTTAAAGTTCATATTCTTTCTTCTATTTGTACTCATTTATTATCCTATGTGACAAGGCTTGTAAAAACCCCTGTCTTCTATTTTTAAATATTATTTCTTTTCCATAAATTGTAGGCCATCAAATCAATTCCAACACAAATTTTACCTTTGAAAAGGACGCAAAAACTTCGCCATCAAATGTGTGTGTAGATCAAGTGGTCCGGCCGTATCGGTTATAATCTTACAAAAACATATCAAGGGCTCCCTGATAATTCTAATAAATTATAAATTTTCAGCTTTTAAAATTATATGAAAACATTTGACATCATCAATTTATCTTAAAGTGCACTTGAAAATGTGTAATGCAAAGATGAACTTGTTTTATATTTTATGGTTAACTTGACATTCAGAATTATTGATTCTAGGCTATATCAGCAAAGATCACTCTTCAAAAGGCTAAGTAAAGCAGCCAATCCAAGCAAAATGATGAGCATGAAAAATATTTGATCCAAACTTAATGTGGCTGTCTTCTTCTTTGCTGTTGATATTTAAGATTAATTAGTGTAGGTACCTTATTTCATTTAAGGCTTATAATATACATGTTTATTACATGACGATAACACGTTAAACAACACGCGCGCAATGCTAATAAACTGATGTATGCTGATAAGGGATAAACTTGCACACTATTGGACTGATTAGGGTTGGTCTTGCACACACTTGAGAGGAGATTAGGATTAGTCCTTGCACTAGTACTCGACTGATTTGGGCTATTTTTGCATCCAACCGAGAGATTAGAGTTAGTCCTTGCACTAGTACTCGACTGATTAGGGTTAGTCCTGCATCCACCTGAGAGATTAAGGTTAATCCTTGTACTAGTATTCCACTAATTAGGGTTAGTCTCTCATCATGCATCCGAGAGATAAGATTTAGTCCTTGAACTAGTATTCGACTGATTAGGGTTAGTCTGGCATCCATCCGAAAGACTAGGGTTAGTCCTCGCACATTATTCGATTGATTAGGGTTAGTCTCGCACCTGCTAGGGGTAGTCCTTGAATACCATCCGAAAGATTAGGGTTAGTGACTCGTTCTTTTGGATAGGTTAAGGAATTCATTTGTTTTAGTAATTTTTCTAAGATCATAATTCATCATCAACGGCATTTTATTCTTTTTGCTTACATGGAGAGAAAGTCCGAAATAAATGACTCTAAGCATGCGCCCCACACACTTTGTTCAGAAGCTTCTTTGTCGTATTTTTCCCGTGAATAAATAATTTCTAAATTTAAATTTTGAACTAAAGTTTTAACCTTAGAGTTTCGGGTCATAAAGCCAAAAACCTCGCATTTAAATTTTGTTTGATCGCTCACTCGATCTTATATATCCTTTTACTAACGTCGCATTTTGGCAACACTACACTTTAACGCCCTTTTCTGTGGACC
>NW_026923317.1:0-21398 GCF_032062105.1 Saccostrea cuccullata | reverse complement strand
TATAAGCTTTCCAGGTAAAAGGCATCGACGCTCGCCTGGGCTCGAAAAATAGCCTCATACTCATCACGCAAAAATTGACACGTTTTCTTTTATATCTTTTTACCTGTTAATATTTTGTTAAGACATATATAATTAAAAATGTGCAATATAGTAAGACCTTTCATTTGATATCAACTACACGGGGTTACTCCTTCAAATTAGGAGCATAGAGGGGCCAAAAGTCTCTCGTCTTTAACTTTTTTGTTTTCAATATTTTCAAATGATATTAGTATAGTTGATAGAAACATTTCTTATTAGGCTGAATATATAATTCGTATGTAAATTTATAAATTCAAACTCGAGATATTAACATTCAAAAGTCTGAAGCGGGATCTAAATGGCGGCGGTCTCTGTCAATTCTGACATTTCGCAATAGGGATTTACAGAGGCACCTGAGCGTTTGCTTGAACGAAAGTAACATAAGGAGCAATGAAATGTGTAGGGATACTTGGATTGTCACGTCCGTAAGAGGTTCGTTGCATATCTTGTCTAAACACATATACATGAATCAAGGTCATCTTACATAGATTTCTTTAATTGAGTTTAGCTTGTCATATCTCAAAGTAGAAAATGAACGAAGAATTAATTGTGCAAACTTAAGTCGCATTGTTGAAGTTACCTAAATCAAAGAATTTAACAACGAAGAATTAGGTATGATTCTCATGATTCTTTTATCAAAGATCATAGTTAAAGGTCTATCCGTCTAATCGAAAATTGGACAGAGACCTACTGTTGCTTGCAACGAGATGCATCTAGTTAAGGTCTTCCGTCTTCAGCGGAAGACCTTCTTGTTATTCTTAGGTTTCTTTTTCACTTTTATTATTATTATTTTTTTTTTTTTTTCTTACCGATTTTGTGGCACGCGATTTCTCGAAAACGACTCTATGGATTTCCATGAAACTTTCAGGACTTATGTAACATCACTTGAACCTTATGCGTTTTTTTCTGTTTTGATGACGTCACTTCCGGTCCGGAGTTATAAGCATTTTAATGATTTTTCAAGGGTCAGTTTGTCTGCACGATTTCTCCTAAACGGCTTTAGATAGACACATGATACTTTCAGGGATGGTAGACCTAAGTCTGTAGATTTGGAATGTATTTCATTTTTATCGGAAGTACCGCACGTCGGCGCTCGCTACGGCCCGAAAATAGACCTATCGCGAATTTAAAATTTTTAACATCTTTTCTACGATATCTTTTTACCTGGAAATATTTTGTTAAAACATATAGAACAAAAGAAGTGTTGAATTTTGCGATCTTTCAAATGATATCTTTCAAAAAGGGCTGGCCCCTAAAATTAAGGGCCTAGAGGGGCCGAAAGTTTTTCTTTTATATCTCATTAAGTTATGATAATTTGTTATACCTCAAAGAAGCAAAGTTGTTCAAAATGTCAAGCTCAATCTACTGGAGTCATCAAAATACGTCCGTCGTCGTCACTTCCGGCCAAACCGGAAGTAGTCGAAAAACGCGTATTTTTGCCGTTCTTTACCCGTTTTGGGGTGACATGTGTCTCTGGGAGCATAAAAATTAATTTTCCGTCGGTCGTCCTCACTTCCGGTCAAACCGGAAGTACCAAAATATGGCTTATTTTTGCATTAATTAACATAGTTTTAGATGATTTAACATTTTTTGGCGTTATTTCTCATTTTTGTAAAAAAAATGAAAGTTACTTCCGGTTACTTCCGGTAAAACAGGACGGAAGACCTACTCGTTGCTTTGCAACGAGCTTTGCTCTAGTTATTATTATTATTATTATTTTATTTTCCCTTTTCTTTTTTTGACGATTTCTCAGAGATGACTGGATGGATTCTCATGAAATTTTCAGGGATGATAGAGAGTAAAAATATCTTCCAAATGTAGTTTTCAGTGTTTCAAAATTCACTTCCGTTCGTCAAATATGTCCGATTTCCGTTTTTACAAAAGAGATCATGTCCGGAAGATTTCTCAGGAACGGTAACAGATTAAGATATAAAACTTTCAGGAATAATAGATCATGACTAGTAGATTTGTGCAATATGTTTAAGTCCGTCCTCCGTTACTTCCGGTCGTCACAGGAAGTGGTCAAAAAAATCGAAAATTTCAACTTTTTCTTTTTTGAAACTTTTTTGCATCACATTATAGCATCTTGTTTGTAGTTTCGAAATATATCAGTCCCACCGGAAACAAAAACGACAACTTCCGGTTATAAGAGAAAAACTGCATATTTTCAGTATTTTTCTCTCCCATAAATATTTTTTATACGTAATGTATTTGAAATGATTTTTGGATATGTTATTCAGACTGCAGATGTCTACAGTAACGTCAAATATCTTTGTAAAATTCACTTCCGGTCGCGTGATTTTCTGTCCTCAAAATGAGAAGTTATCATAGCTAGATCTCGTAAACGATAAGAGATTAAGGCACCACACTTATATAAGTGGTAGATCTTGATAAGTAGGCAAATTCAGTTGGGATAAAATCGTCCGCCGTCACTTCCGGTCGTCACAGGAAGTGATCCAAAAATCAAAATTTTTAACTTTTCTTGCATGAAACATTTTTTGCATCACAATATAACATCTTATTTGTATTTTTGAAATACATCAGTCTTACCGGAAACTAAAACGACAACTTCCGGTTATAAGAGAAAAACTACATAATTTGTGCATTTTTCTTTCCCATAAATATTTTTTATACATAAAGTATTTGTAGTGACTTTTAGATGTGTTATATAGACTGCTTATGTCTACATTAACCTCAAATATCTTTGTAAAATTCACTTCCGGTCGCGTGATTTTCTGTCCTCAATATGAGAAGTTATCACAAAGAGATCTCGGAAACGGTAAGAGATGGAGACGCCAAACTTGAATGAGTAATAGATCTTGATAAGTAAGGAAACTCCTAAGGGTTAAGATCGCTTGCCGTCATTTCCGGTCGTCACAGGAAGTGATCAAAGAAATAAGAAATTTCAACTTTTCTTTATGGAGTACTTCTCAGTATCATATTATTGCATCTTATTGGTTGTTCTGATATATGTCCGTCCCACCAGAAACAAAAAACGGCAACTTCCGGTTATGAGATAAAAACTACATAAATTGCGTATCATACTATCCCATATATATCTTTTATAGAAAGAGTATTTGATATGATTTTAGAACATGTTATTCAGACTGCAAATGTCTAGAGTAACTACAAATATCTGTTAAAAATTGACTTCCGGTATCATGATTTCCTGTCCTCAAACTGAGTAGTTAACAAAGCCAGATCTTGGTTATGATAACACATCAAGACACGAAACTTATATGAATAATAAACCTTGAAGAGTGAACAACAGATATAGGGATAAATGTCTCCGCTGTCACTTCCGGTCGTAACAGGATGTGATTTGAAAAATCGTAAATTCCATTTTTTCTTTCCATTTTTTTTTCATTAATTTATTGAATATAATTAGTATTTTTTAAATATGTCAGCTCCACAAAAAATAAATTAAAAAAATAAAAACAACGAAAACTTCCAATTATAAGAAATAAAACAACACCAAAGGTCAAAAAGTCAAGGTCATTGGAAAAGTATTTAAATTGCTTATATATGCCACATGACCTTGACCTTTGCAGTTTGATGTTTGACCTTGACATTTGACCTTGACCCCTTACTCAAAAAGTAATAAAGAAATATTCATTTCTTTTATCTAGATTCAGCTTCAAGTGTTAATCTTAAGTTTATCTCTCTCTTTTTTGGATGACCTTGACCTTGATAAATGACCCCCTATTGATCCAAAGGTCACAATTAAGTTTAATGTCGTTGAGGTATTTGCAACTCTTACTCTAACAAATGCTTATATCCCCCCTCCTTTCTTAAAAAAAAATCAACAGCAGTATAGAGAAAATGTCTACAAGTCAAACGACACGATATATCGACATAAGATTTGGAGTAAAAGCAAGAAAAGACCTTAAAGAAAGTGTCCTGCGAGTTTTAAGGTGAGTCTCTAAAATAAAATGAAACTCTAGTGAAAATCGGCAAAATCTGCATTTTTTTTATTCTGTCTGAAATTTTGTATTGCTGAGCATAAAATTAATAAAAACCCGTATTGGCTATTTCTGCAAGTTTTGTTAATATCATTCGATTCTCCTGCTCTATTGCGACATTTTAATACCAAGTACTCTTGCTTTCTTTAGTGTATGGAATTTATTTCAATTTTATTTGGATTTAATATTAATAGAATGAATCTTGATTTCATTTGAAATTTGATTTTTTTTTCTAGAATAACACAATCCCAAGAAATAGCGACTTTCAGCATATTAAAAAGAAATACATGTTTCTTCCCTGTGTTTCCTATCTAGAATTACATGTTTGGAAATTTATTTATGCTACTTACATTGAATTTCATGCAAATTTCGGTCAGGAATGTTAAAACCCGAACCCGATTCTCTGTTTTCCTTTTCCATAATTACAAACTGCCTTGCATCTCTCGCTCATGTTTCTCACATGCTCTAAAATAATTTATCGCCATCCATTTCAAACATTAAACAACTCAAATAGGATATTTTCAAACATCTCTTTAATACATGTATAATTCACATAATTTATGATGCAGGTACACATGGGGACATTTCACAACGTTTTCACTTACGCTTCCGTCTTGATGCGCAGATAAAATGCATGTTATTCATATCATTAGGTATATCGTAATTTTAATCAGACCCCACCCCTTACATCTTAACTCGAAAACAATCTCATTCAAGCTCATATAGACACCAAGGAGCGTGTTACAATGTTTTGACCGTGCTCTCTTTGCGTGATCAATGAAATCGTGGTTATCCCCGAGTCGACTCATATAATCCAGGAAGTCTGTTTAGAGTATATTTATAGCAAACTGCGAGCCCGATCTAAAATCCTAATAGAGAAATGAGAATTTTGCTGTTTTATATATTTTTTAGCTTTTTTTCTACTTTTTTCAGCCCAAATGATATTGAAATACTTAAAAAGGTGGAAAGGCCGATAATTGTTCACTGAACAATTAGTCTACTAGTTTATTATATGTCTGTCTTTTTTAAAATAGAAAAAAAAACATCCTGCATACAGATTAATAGAGGAGAACGGAAGACCTTCTTTGTTGCTATAGCAACAAGAGTTTCTAGTTTTTATTATTATTCTTACAGATTTTGTGCACGCGAGTTCTAGCAAACGGCTCAATGGATTTTCACGAAACTTTCAGATCTAATAGATATCGATCTGAACCTTATTGGAAATTTTTTATACTGAGATCGTCACTTCCGGTCGTGAGATATGGACGTTTTTCTGATTTTCAGAGGGTCTGCTTGTCCTGGTAACTCCTTCTAAACCATTTGAGATAATGAGTTCAGATTTGCGGTGTAGATAGATGATGAATTGTAGAAGTGCCATTTTGAGACTATATCTATCCAGTGCAAAAGGCACCAAAGCTCGCCTGGGTTTTAAAAAATGGCTCAAAAATATCTCACAAAATTTGGCACATTCTGTTTCATATCTTCATACCTGTTCATAATTTGTTATAATATATTGAAGAAAAAATCTTCAAAATCACAAAACGTTTCATTTGATATCAAGAAAAAGGGGCTGACCCCTCAAATTAGGGGCTCAGAGGGGCCAAAAGTCTTTCATCTTTAACTCTCTTATGATCAGTTTTTTGTGATACATTACTGAAGCAAAAGTATTCATCTTAACAATTTGCAACTATATATCATAAAATTTTTATCATATGTTACGTAATTAGGGGTCAAAAGGGCCAGAATGTCAAATCTTTGACGCTCTATATCTCAAAAATGGGGAATATTTTGATAAGCAATATTGAACAAAAGATAGTCGGAATGATGATCTAGACAATATGCATACTTCAAATTTTTGTAATACGGTTTTAGGACTTGTAGGAGTGGCCCCTAAATATTTCCACTGAGCATATCTCCAAAACAAATAGAAATCTCTAAATAAGTGCTGAACAAAAAATCTTCAAAATCAGGAAACCTTTCATTTGATATCAAGAAAAAGGGGCTGAATCCTCAAATTAGGGGCTCAGAGGGGCCAAAAATCTTTCATCTTTAACTCTCTTATGATCAGTATTTTGTTATCCATTACTGAAGCAAAAGTACTCATCTTAACAAATTGCAACTATATATCATAAAATTTTGATCAAATGTTACGTAATTAGGGGTCACAAGGGGCCAGAAGTCAAATCTTTGACGCTCTATATCTCAAAAAGGGGGAATATTTTGATAAGCAATATTGAACAAAAGATGGTCAGAATGATGATGTAGACAATATGCATACTTCAGATCTTTGTAACACGACCCCGTTAAGGACTTGTAGGGGTGGCCCCTAAATATTTCCACTTAACATATTTCCAAAACAAATAGAAATCTCTAAATAAGTACTGAACAAAAAATCTTCAAAATCACGAAACCTTTCATTTGATATCAAGAAAAAGGGGCTGACCCCTCAAATTAGGGGCTCAGAGGGGCCAAAAGTCTTTTATCTATAACTCTCTAATGATCAATATTTTGTTATCCATTACTGAAACAAAAGTATTCATCTTAACAATTTGCAACAATAGATGATAAGATTTTGATCATTTGTTACGTAATAAGGGGTCAGAGGGGGCCAGAATATCAAATTTTTTACGCCTTATATCTCAAAAAGGGGGTTATTTTAATTAACAATATTAAACAGATGGTCAGAATGATGATCTAGACAATATGCGTACTTTGAAGTTTTGTAAAATGGCCCTATTAAGGACTTGTACGGTGGCCCCTACATATTTTATTTAGCAAATCTCCACAACGAATAGAAATCTCTGAATAAGTGTTGAACAAAAAATCTTCAAAATCACAAGACCTTTCATTTGATACCAAGAAAATGGGACTGATTAGGGGCTCAGAAAGGCCAAAAGTCTTTTATCTATAACTCTCTAATGATCAATATTTTATTATACATTAATGAAGCAAAAGTATTCATCTTCATGATTTGCAACAATATATTATAAAATATTTATTATGTATTACGTAATAAGGGTTGCAAGGGACCAAATTGCTATATTTGCTATGCTTTACGTTTCGAAAAGGTGGAGCATGTTTATAAGCCATATTGGACAAAAGATGTTCAGAACATCATGATTGAAATCAGAAACTTTAAATTTAATGAAGGTAAACTTATTGGCATTCTATTTAAACAAATATCTCAGTTAAAATCACATCTCATCTTATCTAGAAATT
This sequence comes from Saccostrea cuccullata, assembly GCF_032062105.1. Classification (NCBI taxonomy): domain Eukaryota; kingdom Metazoa; phylum Mollusca; class Bivalvia; order Ostreida; family Ostreidae; genus Saccostrea; species Saccostrea cuccullata. The sequence goes on along the minus strand of NW_026923317.1, from coordinate 14,139 downwards.
CAACGGAAGACCTACTCGTTGCTCGCAACGAGATCTCATCTAGTTATTATTATTATTTTTCTTACCGATTTTGTGCACGCGATTTCTCAAACACGGCTGGACCGATTCTCACGAAATTTTCAGATCTGATAGATATTTATCTGAACCTTGTCGGAAATTTTTCGTAAGTACGTCGTCACTTCCGGTCGTGAGATATGGACGATTTACTGATTTTTAGAGGGTCAGCTTGTCCTGAGATCTCCTCCTAAACGACTAAAGATATCGACTTGAGATTTTCGGTGAAGGTAGAGGAAGGATAGTAGATGTGACATTTTGCATATAGAGCTTTCCAGGTAAGAAGGCATCGACGCTCGCCTGGGATCGAAAAATAGCCTCATAATCATCTCGCAAAAATTGACACGTTTTCTTTTATATCTTTTTACCTGTTAATATTTTGTTAAGACATGTATAATAAAAAATGTGCAATATTGTAAGACCTTTCATTTGATATCAAGTAAACGGGGTTAGTCCCTCAAATTAGGGGCATAGAGGGGCCAAAAGTCTCTCGTCTTTAACTTTTTTGTTTTTCAATATTTTCAAATGATATTAGTAAAGTTGATAGAAACAATTCTTATTAGGCTGAATATATAATTCGTTTGTAAATTTATAAATTCAAACTCGAGATATTAACATTCAAAAATCTGAAGCGGGAACTAAGTGGCGGCGGTCTCTGTCAATTCCGACATTTCGCAATAGCGGTTAACAGAGGCAGCCGAGCGTTTGCTTGAACGAAAGTAACATAAGGAGCAATGAAATGTGTAGGGATACTTGGATTGTCACGTCGTAGGTTCGTTGCAATTCTGTGTCAAACTACATTCATAATCCAAGGTCTCCTTACAAGTTTTCTTTAATTGGTTTTGGTTGTTTCTCAAAGTAGAAAAAAGAAAAGAATTAATGTGCAAATTAAGTACGCATTTATGGTATTATCTAAATGAAAAGGATTTAATCAAAAGAGAAAAGGCATGATTCCATGATGTTTTATCAAAGATCATAGTCAAAGTCATATCTCATCTTATCGAAAATTCGGACGGAAGACCTACTCGTTGCTCGCAACGAGATCGCATCTAGTTTACATGTACAATTGTACATAGAGCAATCCAGCAAAATACGTTCACTGAGAATGGTCAGGTGGGTATCTGACGGAAAGCATATAAGTTGCATGATTACACCAGTCCTCGTTTTGTTATTCTTTTGGACATTCTTGGGAACTGGATTAAGGACATGCAACAGGATAGATCATTGCATAATTTTGACATATGCTGCCTGAATATGCTTCACCCAGATTAGGACAGTGAGAGAAACTACATCATCTAGGTCTCAGCACCAGTAGTGAATTCCACCACAAGTCAAGTCTTCAATGTTGAAGTTTAACCTGTAAAAGGGACAAGCTACGTCTATCCTAGATGATGCGTCTGTATTGGTATGCCATCCCTGAGAACATTCATGTTGTATAACTCTTCTATCCAACGAGCTAGCTGGCATACGTATGGTAAAACATCTTCTCAGCAAGTAGGATCGAAAGAAGTACGAAACAAACTATACTGCCAAGAAGTTCCGTACTATAGTTGTGCAGTAGCGTCGTTGTTTAGATGACAGGGTTAAACTAGCATAAGCGATAGTTCTCTCTTCACCATCCTGGATTTAGGTCATTATTGTTTAGAGGAATTACTAATAGACTTGCCTACACAATTATAGTAGTTTAGTAATGTGTGTACAATAGTCAATACAGTATAGCTAACTATATAATTGATAATAATGACTAAACTGTACTGCAAGTTATAGTAATAATAACACTTATGTTGGTAATGTTAGTAAGCTAAGTATAATGATTCACTTACTAGATATCTCAACTGATTATAAAAATCAAAATATAAGAACTAAAATATTGTAAATTAGTCAACTACCAACTACTACCGGTTGAGAGTTAACTACCAGTTCTTATTCAAATGTTAGTAGCTTGAATAAATTAGAGTTGAATAAGGTTAGACTGCAATAAAACTAATGTTATTAACACTACAGTCTACTGATTTTATACTTAGTACTAGAATACGTGTTCTAAAATGATTAGATTACTACACTAATTTGATATAAATCTTAACTAACACTAACTTTTCTGATTTACTTATATCAAAACCAACACACTAAGTATAGTAGAACTAGAGTATATAACTCGATAAACACTGGGTACAAGCATTTCAGGGATTTTATTGCTAATGATCTAAGTCAGTGTGATGGGCCATGGTACAACCCAACATTTATTTTCAAGTGACAGCCCAGATGGAATGTCCAACACATTGTCTACAAAGTAGAGTACACAAACAAGGTACTCTGTATTTAGGATTAAGGTCCTTGTCGGTAGCACTCCAAGTAAACCTGGTTGAGCCACCTGTGCTGTCACTTCCAATGATGGTTGAATTAACATTATACACAGCTGTTGCTGGTACAGACAGTGTTTCATTAAAGAAATTGGTGAAGCTTTTTGGATATTGTACTTTTCCAGTCTCTTCTGTAGATATGGACTCCTCTTCCTAAACTGGTGGTGTAAGGGATTTAGAGGTAGCCACATCTGTTTCATCTGTACCGAGCTCTTCACAGGAGGACATCAGTATATTGCTGGATGCCAGAGCATTTACAACTGACTTGTTGCTATGCTCAGGCAAAGCATCACTCCTAGGAGGCTGTGTATCTGTGGTCAAGTCTGGTAATGGTTGACAGATAGAGGTATCATTAATGTCTGGAGTTGTTTGGCAACTAGCAGTTGAATACTCACTACTCTGTAGCCATAGCTCAGACTCACTGCCATCATTTTGGTCTATGTCCTCTATGTTTTCTGTTTGTGGAATTCCAGGAACTTGGGAATCACCAATTGACACCGTGGTATTCCAATTATCACCACTCCGTATTTGTGGAATCCCCGGTGGACACTTCCTGGGTACTGTAAACATCTGCTGCTGGTGTACTGCAGTAGGCAGGTCAGATGCACAGCTGCTGTTGTCTTCTCCAGGTCTCATCAGTTCTTTGTTCCTGGTCACGGATGTTATTAGTAATTCCATTTGTTGACTTAGTAGGACATTTTTACAGCTACCACATCCTGTGAGTTTGCCAATGGTGGTGGCATTGGTGGTCCTCCATACATGCATGGCTGTGGGTATTGCTGTTGAGATACCATATTGTATCCAGGTGGGAACACTCCAGAATATGGGCCATATGCACAGGGTATGCTGGGATATGGCTGTGGTGGTCCAAGGAATGGTTGTGGTATTGGTCCACCATATCCAGGAAATGGTACTGGATAGCTCTAAGGGACTAGTACACAAGGAGTTGAATACCCGTATGGATTAGGAGATGGCAGGTATGGTCCACCATAGAATCCAGGAGGTGCCATACAAGGTATGTTAGATGGATTCATCTTGTTGCTTTCAGTAGTTCAAAGTTACGGAGATGATCACGCCGTTTGATACTACTGAAACAGTTTGTCGGAGAATATTGAAAAACGAAAATGCAAAAATAATTGGACTGTGATATCACCACGTGTTCAAGTACGACTCACGCGTGAAAATTTAACATGGCAAAGTCAAACTGTTGGAACTTTGCAAATAACGTTAATTATAACGCCTATTTGCAACAGTTTCCTAAAATCTTAAATGACTAAATGCAAAATATTTCACTTGTGTTTTTACTCACGAGTGACAGAAAATTCACACGTGAATTTTGCAGATAAAAACATGTAATTTGAATACGCCCCTCACCGAATTACCGGCGACGCCAATGTAGTAAAATATGAACATATTTTACTATGTAAGAATGTTAAAGTAAGTAAACAACTAAGGTGACGACGGGAAAACCAAATTCTACTTGGTGAATACGGTACATGTACAACAAACAAGTCAAAGATTAGGTAACACACACACGTGGTGACTGGTTTGAGGACTGGACTGAACTGACCAGGTAAGCGTGCTGGCCAGCACGGGTGGATGGTTATGAGGTCAGGGTGAAAGGTCATAGGGAATACATATTCATATTCACAATTTCAATACAATTAACAGCTGATCTACACCAATATTTATCAATGATATTATCAAATACATGTAATAATGCAATCCTTTATAACAATAAAAGAACAAACTTACACTTTGATGGACTCCAAATAACCGAAAACATTATGAGAAAACAGCAAAAACAATGTGCCCCCTTGGGCAATTAGTTTTTACCGAAAACGATTAAGTCGTACCAAAAATATTCTTAAACATTACAACAACAGACAATCATACTCATATTTTTCACCTTAATATTGACAGAAACTCTCTGTTTTAAATTGGTACGCGAGCTTGGCAACTTTACGTCGAATTTACTTTCACACGCGCACGTACGCGTACATACGTATGTAAGCATACCCTTCATAGTATTAATTTATCGCATCTTTTTACGAGTTTTTCATGCAAATAAGTCTAAAACTTAAGTCTAAGTTTCTTTTATGATCCCGGGCCCTTTCTCCGAAGTGAGAATCATCAATTGGAGTTTCATCCTGAGTTCCGGTTAAATACCATCATTAATACTCATTTTAACATTTGGCATATACCACTAAAAGCTATTAAATGTCTTATTTAGTATCTTGAATACTAGAAAAAGAATTCCATTACTCTAATAATAAACCTTTTGATAACTTCAACTTTTCTATCGGCAGCTTTCCGATTAATGTAGCAAAATACCCTCCTCACCATCCAGCATTTTTTTTCTACAAGTTGACTCCACATCCAAGAACATGCTTAAAGTATGAACATTTTTAAAAGAAGCCAAGCTATTGACAAACAAGCAAATGCAATAGGATATAAACTGTCGTTTAACGTCTATATTTCGCAAGGTCTATTGTCAATACAATGATCTTGTCAGCAAACAGTATATTTTAACTAGAGCAAAGCTCATTGCAAAGTAACGATTAGCTCTTCCGTCCTGTTTTGACCGGAAGTGACGTCAACAAAAGAAAACAATGAGCTAAGTCATCTCTGATAACTTTATAATTTCAATTTTGCATCAAAACCTTAAAAAAAATAAGCTATTTTTGGCTACTTCCGATTTTACCGGAAGTAATGTTGACGGACGAAAAATCAAGTTTTATGCTTCCAGTGACATATGTTACAAAAAAGTTTTCAAGGACGGCAAAATAGGCATTTCCTGACGACTTCCAGTTTGACCAGAAGTGACGTCGCCGGACGCATTTTGATGACTTCAATAGATTAAGCTTGACATTTGAACAACTTTGCTTCTTGGACGTATTACAACTCTAAATACTTTTTGAGGTATCTGGAAAAAACTTTTGGTCCCTCTAGATCCATTTTTTAGGGGTCAGCCCTTTTTTCGAGATATCATTTGAAAGATCTTGTAATTTTGCACAAATTTTGTTCCACACCTTTTTACAAAATATTTTTATTTCAAAAGATGAAAAGCAAAATATGTGTAAATTTTCGCTCCTTTAGGAGTTCTAATTGTTGACCCCTATATAGCGCCATTTTAAATAGAGAAATTGAAAATCAAAAACCGCTGTGTACAACTTCAATCCTTCTATTGTGTAAAATCAGTAAAATTTCTGTTCCAGCTTTTGCCATCTCCGAGCCTTTGTCTTGAAATGAAAGCCTAAATTTTCGTTTAAAGGGAAATAACTCAAAACCGGAAGTGAATTTTTGAAATGCTTGACAAAATTCCAGTTGGCGTTTAGGAAAAGGTAAAAAGAAGAAGAATAAAAATAATCTTAACTAGAAACGATCTCGTTGCGAGCAACGAGAGGTCTTCCGTCCGTTTCAGGAAAAGAACCTTAAATCGAGCTGAAAAAGTAATAAAAAAGATTTGGTCACAAAGGGGATTGAACCCAGGTCGCCTGCGTGAAAATCCAACGCCCTTTTTTCCTCTTTATTCCCAACATGCTTAAATTACGCGTTTGAGTCCACTGCTCTAAATGTACTTAAATATACTTCTTCAACAATACATCTGTCTAAGAATCACGAAAGGCGCGCCACAATTTATAATTTCGCGCCAAACGCCACAAGTTAATCTGCGCGCCTTTTCTTTAGAATGTTTCATTAAATAGGTGTGATAGCTTCAACAGAATAAAGAAAAAGGAACGTTCTTTAAGCCTAAATTTCGAGGTTTAAAAAACATATTTAACAAATTGTACATATTCTAAATCTTATATAGGTAAGTAACACAAAAGAAGTGAAATGGTTATTATTTTTAACTTTTTTTATTTACCCTTTTATCACCAAAATCAACTAACCCGATTGTTTACACCTTCATGAAAAGGTAGACATTAAGTATTAAATTAAACAACTTCTTATCGCCTTTATTTTATTTCGACGCTAAGAAAGTAAATTTAACACATTGCACACACGTATCTAGCCCAATTACACTAAAGCAGTAAAACGGGAATTAAGTTTCAGATTGTCACTATATTTCAGCGTACTGATAGGTGAAAGTCAATGTTGTTTTTTTACTTTTCATGTATCATTTAGTCAAACGCTCAGCTGCCTCCATAAACCCCTACTCGCGAAATGGCGGAGTTGACAGAGACAGCCGCCATCTTGGGTCCGCTTCAGATTTTCAAATATTAATATCTAGAGTTCTGATTAACCAATATTCAAACAAGTTATATTGTAAGCTCTATTGAAAGAGTGTCTATTAGCATTCCAAAAACAAATGAAAAATATTGAAAATCAAAAAAGTTAGAAAATTCGTTTTTTTATCTTTGCATCTCCTTACGACAGGAAGTACTGACGACGAACGAATATTGCGTCCTGGATAGTAAATATCACGATTTATAATCCCTGAAAGTTTCATGTTGATATCTTTTACCGTTTTTGAGTTTAATCGTGGACAAAATGTCATTTTAATTTCAGGAAAAGTCCCGTAACTTGGCACCGGAAGTGAGTTTTCAAAAAATCTCTCGGAAAAAATAACTTCAGATAACAACACATTATTCCTGTAAATTTCATGAAAATCCATCCAGTAATCTTTGAGAAATCGCGTGCACAAAATTTGATGTACGGAAAAATAATAATAATAACTAGAAACTCTTGTTGCTACAGCAACAAAGAAGGTCTTCCGTTCTCCTCTATTTATCTGTAAGAAGGATATTTTCATAAAAGATATTTATGGGAGAGTAAGAAACTCAATTTATGCAGTTTTTCTCTCATAACCAGAAGTCGTCGTTTTTGTTTCCAATGGGACTGACATATTTCGAAACTACTAGTAAAAAGCTATTAAGGTAATACTAAGAAAGATTCCATAAAGAAAAGTTTAAAATTTTGATTTCTTTGATCACTTCCTGTGACAACCGGAAGTGACGGTGGATGATCTTAAACTCAAAGGATTTGTCTACTCATCAAGGTCTACCACCCCTAGTAGTTTGCTTTCTCAATCTCTTACCGTTAACGAGATGTTGTAATGATAACTTCTGATTTTGAGGACAGGAATTTTCGCGACAGGAAGTGAATTTTACTGAGAAATTAGACATTACTGTAGACATTTGCAGTCTGAATAACATATCCAAAAATCATTACAAATACTTTAACTATAAAAAGTATTTATGGGAAAGAAAAATATTCAAATAATGTAGTTTTTCTCTTTTAACCGGAAGTTGTCGATTTTGTTTCCGGTGATACTATCATATTTCAAACCTACAAATAAGATGCTATAATGTGATGCAAAAAATTTCTATAAGAAAAGTTGAATTTTTCGATTTCTTTGATCACTTCCTGTGACAACCGGAAGTGACGGCGGACAATGTTATCCCAACTGGTTTTGCCTACTCATCAAGGTCTACCACTTGAAATAGTTTGGTGTCTTAATCTCTTATTGTTTACGAGATCTAGCTATGATAACTTCTCAATTTGAGGACAGAAAATCACGCAACCGGAAGTGAATTTAACAAAGATATTTGACCTTCCTGTAGATATTTGCAGTCTGAATTACATATCCAAAAATTGTAACAAATATGTCATGTGTAAGAATTATTTAGGAGAAAGAAAAATATTAAAATAATGCAGTTTTTCTCTTAAAACCGGAAGTTGACGTTTTTGTTTCCGGTTGGACTGATATATTTTAAAAATACAAATAAGATAGTATAACGTCATGCCCAAAAAGTTTAATAAAAGAAAATTTGAAAATTTTGATTTTCTAGAACACTTCCTGTGACGACCGGAAGTGACGGCGGACAATCTTATCAAAACTGAATTTGCCTACTCATCAAGATCTACCATTTGTATAAGTTTGGTGTCTTAATCTTTTTCCGTTTACGAGATCTAGCTATGATAAGTTCTCATTTTGAGGAAAGGAAATCACGCGACCGGAAGTGAATTTTACAAAGATATTTGACGTTACTGTAGACATTTGCAGTCTGAATAACATGTCCAAAAATCATTACAAATACTTTATCTATGAAAAATATTTTTGGGAAAGAAAAATACTGAAAATATGCAGTTTTTCTCTTATAACCGGAAGTTGTCGTTTTTGTTTCCGGTGGGACTGATATATTTCAAAACTACAAATAAGATGCTAGAATATGAGGCAAAAAAAATTTCATAAAAGAAAAGTTGAAATTTTCGATTTCTTTGATCATTTCCTGTGACGACCGGAAGTGACGACGGACGATCTTAACCCAATTGGTTTTGCCTACTTATCAAGATCTATTACTCATATAAGTTTGGTGTCTTCATCTCTTACCGTTTCTGAGATATGACTCGGACAAAACTTTTTTCGAAAAAACCGGAAATCGGACATATCTGACGACCGGAAGTGAATTTTGAAAAATTGAAAACTGCATTTGAAAGATATTTTGACTGTCTATCATCTCTGAAAATTTCACCTGAATCCGTCCAGTCATCTCTGAGAAATCGTCAAAAACAAAAGGGGAAAAAAAAAAAAATAATAATAAAGCTCGTTGCAAAGCAACGAGTAGGTCTTCCGTCCTGTTTGACCGGAAGTAACTTTCATTTTTTACAACAATGAGTAATAACGCCCAAAAATGTATAAATCACCTTCATTTATGTTAATTAATGCAAAAATAAGCCATTTTTTTGCTACTTCCGGTTTGACCGGAAGTGACAACAACGGACGGAAAATTAATTTTTATGCTCCCAAGGACATATATTACACAAAAACGGGTTAAGAACATTAAAAATATGCGTTTTTGGACTACTTCCGGTTTGGCCGGAAGTGACAACGTCGGACGCATTTTAATGACACCAGTAGATTGAGCTTGACATTTTGAACAACTTTGCTTCTTTGACGTATTACAAATTCTCAATACTTTATGAGATATAAAAGAAAAACTTTCGGCCCTTCTAGGCCCTTAATTTTAGGGGCCAGCCCTTTTTACGAGATATCATTTGAAAGATCGCGGAATTCTACAATTCTTTTGTTCTATATGTTTTAACAAAATATTTCCAGGTAAAAAGATATCGTAGAAAAAGTGATAAAAATTTTGAAATTTGCGATACGACTATTTTTGGGCCGCAGCGAGCGCCGACGTGCGGTGGTTCCGATAAAAATGAAATACATTCCGCAAATCTACAGACTTAGATCTACCATACCTGAAAGTATCATGTGTCTATCTAAAGCCGTTTAGGAGAAATCGTGCGGACAAACTGACCCTTAAAAAATCATTAAAATGCTGATAACTCCGAACCGGAAGTGACGTCATCAAAACAGAAAAAAATATAAGGTTCAAGTGATGTAACATAAGTCCTGAAATTTTCATGGAAATCCATCGAGCCGTTTTCGAGAAATCGCGTGCACAAAATCGGTAAGAAAAAAAAACAATAATAACTAGAGCCGAGCTCGTTGCAAAGCAACGAGTAGGTCTTCCGTCCTGTTTGACCGGAAGTAGATTTTATTTTTAACAAAAGTGAGAAATAACGCCAAGAAATAGCTTGAAGCCTCTAAAACTATGTTAATTAATGCAAAAATAAGCCATTTTTTGCTACTTCCGGTGTGACCGGAAGTGACGACGACGGACGGAAAATAAATTTTTATTGTCTCAGAGACATCTGTTACCTAAAAACGTGTCAAGAACGGCTAAAATTCGCGTTTTCCGACTACTTCCGATTTGGCCGGAAGTGACATCGCCGGACGAATTTTGACGACGCCAATACATTAAGCTTGACATTTTGAACAACTTTGCTTCTTTGATGTATTAAAAATTCTTTATAGATTTTGGGATATAAAGAAAAAACTTTAGGCCCCTTCAGGCCCCTAAATTTAGGGGCTAGCCCTTTTTCGAGATATCATTTGAAAGGTCTTAGAATTCTACACTTCTTTTGTTCAATATGTCTTAACAAAATATTTTCAGGTAAAAAATTATCGTAGAAAAGGTGTAAAAAATTTGAAATTCAAGATACGACTATTTTCGGGCCATAGCGAGCGCCGACGTGCGTCATTTCCGGTAAATTTGATATACCTTATGCACCTTTCCAAACTTAGCTCTACCTAACCTCAAATTTTTATGTTTCTATCTAGAGCCGTTTTTCGGTAAAACTGTGGACAAAATGACCCTTAAAAATCAGAAAATCGACGATATCTCTAGACCGGAAGTGACGTCATCAAAACGGAAAAAAACGCATAAGGTTCAAGTAATGTTCCATAAGTCCTGAAAGTTTCATAAGATTTTGTTTGGTCGTTTTCGAGAAATCGCGTGCACAAAATCGGTAAGAAAAAAAAAATAATAATAAAAGTGAACTAGAAAAGAAACTCGTTGCGAGCAACGAGAGGTCTTCCGTCCGATTCAGAAAAAAAAACGTAAAATCAAACTAAAAAAAGTGATTTTAGAAATCGGAAACACGGGGGATCGAACCCGGGTCGCCAGCGTGGAAATCCATTGCGATACCCATTACACCTTTGGGAACCCGCTTCAAATTTAACATTCAAATATCGCGAGACTGCTTTTTTTGATTCCAACATACATTTTTTTTAAATTCAGTTTTGAATTATATAATGAGAGCTAGCTTGCCAAACTTTGCTCAATATGATCACATCGGAATTTGTTACTTGAGTTTAATTAACAGTAATATTTAGGATAGATATTCTATTATTGATGAACAGATGATACTGTTTTCTTTCCTTTTTTCGATATGCATTCAACTTTTTATTCCATGCAACTCCATATACAGGCATGCCAATGTTATATATTTCTGTACTATTGTCGCCATTTGTCTACTACTTAAGTCGGCTCACGATACATTATTTTGTGCCAAACGTCACAAGTAGTTCTTAACGCTATTCCTTTTAAATGTTTGATCTATTGAATGGATGTGATAACTTCAATGAAATGAAAATGTTTGTTCTTATAACCGGAATTTCGAGCGTTAGAAAGTATATTTATCACATTATACAAATATAATATCGTATACGGCCAACTGACACTAAAGCAGTGAATTCGGTAAGATTTTACACGAATTTTGTATCCTGTTTTCCCCCAAAGTAGAGATGAGTTACACGTTCATGAAAAGACTGGAATGTTTCACTGAAAAAAAAAAATCACTAGCCCTCCGACGGTCGAGGAATCTGATACTCTTCATGTTTAATAACTTGCATTTATTACAAAAATATTTATATAACCTTTAATAAGCAATCTTTAAAAAAAAAAAAGGTTTTTCTTATTTTTGTCTTTTCTATTCATTTAAATATGTCACAAGCCTGTGTGGAAAAATAAACAGAAGTCAAGAAAATTCAGAGACATAGTGAATATGAAGAAGGCAAGTTTCTTGAAAAGCTATTCCTTATAACCATGGTTTAGGATAAGCTTTCCCTGGTGCAAAAGGTTGAAGTCGTCGTATTTCCACTTGTAGTCATGTTGTATTCTACTTTGAGATGCAAATAAAAGCAATTTCAATAGACATTTGAGAAAACTGCATATTAAAACTATACTCAATACAACGTAATTGCACCGTGACAATCCAAAGAATCCTTTACATTTCATAAATCTTTTTGGTAGAAGTTTCGTTCATCTAAACGCTCAGCTGACCTTCTAGAACCCGACTTGCTTAATGGCGGAGTTCACGGAGACGCCCCGCCATCTTGGACACGCTTCAGATTTTTAAATACGAATATCTAGTGTGTGCATTGATCAATTCTAAAATAAATTATATATTAGGCCTTTCCAGTAGGGTCTCCATTAACAATAATTATATCAAAGAAAAATATTGAAAAACAAAAAAAGTTGAAAAAGTGCACATTTTGAATTCACTTCCTGTAGCGACCGGAAGTACTGACGACGCAAACGAAGGCACAATTGCACATCTATAACTCATGGTCTATCATCTCTAACAAGTCTCCAGTTAATATCTTGAGCCGTTTTCGAGAACATTCGAAGACAAAATTGCATTTTAAAATCAGGAAATTGCCCATAACTTGGCATTGGTAGCGAATTTTCCAACAAACGGAATTTTATATAAAATTCATATAGTGACCTATTGTTCCTGAAATTTTCATTGAATTCCACTGAATAGGAGACATGGAGTCACTGATATAAATATCTAATATTGTATAAAGTTCTAACAATATAAAACCATCAAATCCCCCCAAAATTTAATTTAGTTTTCATAGTCTTAAAAAAAATTGGGGAATTTTTTCACTTTTTTGGGGGGTGTTAATAACTTAAATTTAATTCTTATGTTTGTAATTAACTGTCATTATTGGTGGACATTTATGTACAATACTGATTTGTGTATCACATGAAAATCGGTCACTCTTGTTTTTTGTTTGTTTTTTTTTTTTGCATGTTCTGGCTTAAGGAAGAATGCCACACCATTTTATATGTATTTATTTTTTTTGTAAAACTTAATTATAATAAGATGTTATTTACATGCCAAAGGTGCTTGATGTTTTAAACTTTCTTAATTTTCATAAAAATATTCCAGTTACTTTGTATAATACATAGTGGATTTTTTATTTATGAAAAGAAAGGTTTAAAACATCAAGTGGCCCAGTGTTACATGCTGTAGTAAGGAAGGGGGTCACATACTTTATAAATTTAACAAATGAATCAATTTTTTTTTTAATTTGTTATTCAAAACCTTTATTCCAAGGGGGGAAATGGTGAAAAATATGTACATGCAATGTAGACCAAAATCTGGTTCAAAATAATTGTGAACCCTAGCTCCTCCAAACAAGTTTACCTCATTGCAAATTGAAAGACCCGTTCTACTTTTCACACCTTTCCTGAACATGACAAAAGAACTGTATATTTCTTGTATATTCTATGCGGATTGAAAGGTTTTACAGTTTGACACCTGGCCAGGAGAACAATAAACATGTGACTCATAGGTACATGTGTATACCAGGTGGATTATCACCTGATCTTCCTCAGATTCCATTAGATCTGATTTACACAGTACACATTCAACAGCATTTCAGTTAGACCCACCCCTCCACAACATATTTCATTAATTTTCTTTTTTGCACAACTGCCTATATATGTCATTATTTGCTGTAAATATAAAATTAGCTCATATCCTAAAGTAATCCCCCAAAAGTAGATGAACTTTATTTATAAAAGTATCTTATTTGTTAACTTTAATTTTTTCTTTTTAAATGTAATATTTATTGTCAAAATTTCTTTGTGTTCATTACCAAAAAATTATGCAGTATTTATTATGATCGCATGATATAACTTAAATATGCTGTCATGAGACAGTAATACCCGCACTAAGGTGTTTGCCTCTAAATTAATACACGCTCCTACATATTGGGCGGCTTTCCAAAGAAATAGTCAAAATAATTCTATAATTTACATGTATTCATCAAATTGAGTATGAAATTCTCAGACCCTGTGACCTATAACTCAGAACCTCTTATATTTATTTTATACATGTTTAATTCATTATATACCAGTCTGAATTTTATTAATGATGTAAATTCATGCACGGATCTGTCGGGGGGGGGGGGGTGTCAGGACCCCCCCCCCCTGGAATTTACAAGGTTAAAAAATGTATAAACTAAAACAAGGAAAAAGTTACAATGGACCCCCCTTGGAAAATGCAGATTCCCCCCCCCCCTGGTAAACACGAATATACATGTGTAAAATAATTATGAAAAGTTAAACATTTGCGGCAA
>NW_026923316.1:0-21485 GCF_032062105.1 Saccostrea cuccullata | reverse complement strand
AAAATAGCCCCCGGGGGGTAGGGCGGGGCCAACATGGCCACCAAAGTTTTACATAAAATAAAAGGAAATTCTTTAAAAATCTTCTTCTCAAGAATGACAAAGCCATAATTCATCATATTTATATGGAAGCATACTCAGGTAGTGTAAATTCAAGTTTGTTAAAATCATGACCCCTGGGGGTAGGGCGGGGACAAAATGGCCGAGCCAATGTTTTACATAGAAATATATAGGAAAATTCTTTAAAAATCTTCTTCTCAAGAACGACAAAGCCATAATTCATCATATTTATATGGAAGCATGCTCAGGTAGTGTAGATTCAAGTTTGTTCAAATCATGACCCCCGGGGGTAGGGCGGGGCCAAAATGGCCGACCAAAGTTTTACATAGAAATATATTGGAAAATTCTTTAAAAATCTTCTTCTCAAGAATGACAAAGCCATAATTCATAATATATATGGAAACAATGTCCGAGGTAGTGTAGATTCAAGTTTGTTCTTTATGACCCCCGGGGGTAGGGCGGGGCCAAAATGGCCGACCAATGTTTTACATAGAAATATATAGGAAAATTCTTTAAAAATCTTCTCCAGAATGACAAGGCCATTGTTCATCATATTTATATGGAAGCATGTTCAGGTAGTGTAGATTCAATTTTGTTCAAATCATGACCCCCGGGGGTAGCGCGGGGCCAAAATGGCCGACCAAAGTTTTACATAGATATATATAGGAAAATTCTTTAAAAATCTTCTTCTCAAGAATGACAAAGCCATACTTCATCATATATATATGGAAGCATGCTCAGATAGTGTAGATTCAAGTTTGTTCAAATCATGACCCCCGGGGGTAGGGCGGGGCCAAAATGGCCGACCAAAGTTTTACATAGAAATACATGTATATAGGAAAATTCTTTAAAAATCTTCTTCTCAAGAACGACAGAGCCATTATTGATGAAATTTATTGGGTACCATGCTCAGGTAGTGTAGATTCAAGTTTGTTCAAATCATGACCCCCCGGGGTAGGGCGGGGCCAAAATGGCCGACCAAGGTTTTACATAGAAATATAATTATATATAGGAAAATTCTTTAAAAATCTTCTTCTCAAGAATGACAAAGCCATAATTCATCATATTTATATGGAAGCATGCTCAGGTAGTGTAGATTCAAGTTTGTTCAAATCATGACCCCCGGGGGTAGGGCGGGGCCAAAATGGCCGACCAATGTTTTACATAGAAATATATAGGAAAATTCTTTAAAAATCTTCTTCTCCAGAATGACAAAGCCATAATTCATCATATATATATGGAAGCATGTTCAGGTAGTGTAGATTCAAGTTTGTTCAAATAATGACCCCCGGGGGTAGGGCGGGGCCAAAATGGCCGACCAAAATTTTACATAGAAATATATAGGAAAATTCTTTAAAAATCTTCTTCTCAGTCATTTTCTAAAAAATAGCAAATCCATGATTGGTCATGGGACTACTTTTGGATTTAAACTTTACAATAAAAAGCCATTTTATACTAGTCCTACCCTTGGTGCTCAGGTGAGCGATGTGGCCCATGGGCCTCTTGTTTTCTTTGTATTTGTATACCTTTAAGTTACATTTTTACTTATTAAAAACTCAGGATAAAAGTAACACCATATGCGGTGTTTGATGCTAAAAGAGTGTGCAAAAGCAAACAGTATGACGTCTGCAGGGGCTTCCTATAGAAGAGTCTGTAAAAAAAAAAAGTAAACAATACAAAACTTATGAATTCTACTCTTGAAAAATTGTTGCAAATAAATTAACAAGCATAAAAATGTTTACTTTAGGTAAACATGGAACTAAGTTATCGGCATACAATTAGTTGAAAATTGTTCAACAAAACTAGGTCAACCGGAAGTTGAGTGTATTTGATATAGACACTAAGGCACCGGATGGTTATAATATGAGAGTCAATCACACAATGACTGTTTGTTATTTGATTTATAACATGGGGACTACTCCTGTGGTAACCTCACAGACCACCTTTTGTGATCAAGAACTTTATATCTGGGCAAAAATGGTGCGCAGAGCACAGATGGAAATTGGTTTCCGGATAAGAAGGTCATTCAAGGGTCTTTTCATGATTCCAAGACATTTTTCAATCCCAGTTTTGGAAATAATGGCATATTGTATACACTAATACCGATCCGGCATATGTTTAATTCACAAATAAGAATTAACAAGTGGTGCGTTAGCAATTTTGTCTAGTGTTTATTGCCTTTCAAATGTTCTGTGATTTTTGATCCTGATACCTTGAAGTTTGAACTACTTTCCAAAAATTTAAATGTCCTAAATCTTTTGATTGAGAAGAGATAAGACTTTCATAATTGACCCCTGCATTACCTGTAAAAAGATATTAATGAGCATGTTATGATTTTTGACCCCATATTGACATTCATATTTGACCTTATTTTTAAAAATTTTTACTTTGGTACAAGTGTTATTACTTTTGAAAGACATCTGATAGGACGTTCATATTTGACGTAATATATATCATTAAAATAGCATCCTATCCACTGAGACACCAAAATCAGTTGCTTGTTACATACTAAATTGTCAGTAATTTTAATTAGCCACGGTGACCCCTAAATTTCGTCTGACATTTTGACAATTAAATGAAATATTACGGTATCGGCATAATCAGTAATTTGGTCATCAAAACATCAAAAAACTACAATTTTTATCGTGTATATCTTAATATGATAAAGATAAATAGCTAATCGGCAGCAGTCGCATTCGACGTGACAGGATCATTTGACCCCCATCCATTTAACTTTTATTCAGCATTTTCATTTGAGTCGAAAATATTTAAAATAATTAATTCACAAGTGTATAAACAAAATATATAAACTGTAATTGTAAGGAAGGTTTGTTAGTTCATATGTTTGTTTAACGTCTCTTTCTCTCTTTTTTTAAAATTCTTTTGGAGATGTCGCCACTTGCCGATGAAGGGTGGTAATTTCAGATATATATACTCGCACCAAGATATTGAGCAGTGATGGATCTTTTTCGTGCCAGCATCTAATGCGACACAGAATATCAGTTTATACACTGTAAAAAAATAACTAGTTAATGTCACGAAGAAAACTAGTAGATTCACTGTCGATACAATCACTACCTGGTATATTTACTAGATAAGATTAGTAAATTTAGAATTGATGAGTAACTTTCACTAGGTATCTAAGTATCTATACGACCCCCACTCCACAACTTACTATCTTAACCAGTAAACTGAAAGTTTACTAATCACGACCAACGCTTTACGAAACACACTAGTTAAATTCACTAGGTTTTTCTTTCAGTGTACGGTCTTATCCAAAGGACGGGTCCCTATGCCCCGCAATGGGATTCGAACCCGTTACGTAGGAATGAACTCCTTTCTCTGCGAATCTAAAGCAAACGCTCTAAACACTGCACCACTCGTGCTTCTAATTTCAAGTAATTAAAGAGAGAAACATCCAGCAAGTCCTTTAATTTTTTTTTTCCGAAAAGTTACCTAGACCTCTTCTCTCATACGCCTATTTTATGAAATACTAAAAACGTTTAAGACTTTGAAAGAAAATCACATGAAAATGTTGAGTACCTCCAACTCGTGTGTGCTGAAAATATGCAAAAATTTGATTTCAGAACGATGACCAGGAAAATCCTGTGTTTGCATTTGAGCTTGCAAGAGAAATAAAATTATCCATCTACAGAAAAAAATTGAAAGGCAAGTCCATAGTTAAATTTTATTAAATTTAAATTCTTAGTAATGATATCGATGAAAATAAGAAAGGCTTTGTTATCACATACATACATTGCAATACATGAGATTATAGAGTTATCTCCTCGGAATGAAAAAAGACCATGCAGTCAATGGTGTGAAATGTCACATTTAATAGTGTATAAAAATTAAGAATTTCAAAAACCACTGGGCGAGAAAAGACGAAACTTAACTTTTCTGACATATTCCCATGTAAAAGCTTAAATGCACTATTGTGGTTCTACTCCCGAAGGTTCATGATGTGAAAAAAGAACATGTGCTATATTCAAACACTTTCATATTATAATCAAAGCCCCTCTTTTCGTGATAAGTAGATTTTCTGTGTAGATTCAAGTTTGTTTAATCTCTTTCATGGCATATACGCATTTCTACGCATCTGACTTGAAAATCGAGATTAGTTTGAACAAACATTGGTAACTTCGTTAATACTGCAAATATCAGAATAATTCTTGCAGCATTGGATAGAGAGAATAATAACGGTGAAATATTATACAGATTATTTTTCATTGGATGTACCGTTTTTTGCTAGCTTGAGTTAAACTTTAAGCACTAATTAAGCGATTTTGCCATTGTCGAAATCAATGCAGGGGTAACACATAATATGTAAAAGTGTTAAATTCTGATGATTACCTCCCAACCCCAACCCATCCTGCCAAAATACTTCAAATTGTTTTTTTTTTAAATGTACATGTCCATGATTTTCAACACAACAATAAAATATTTTTAAATATATTTAACTCAGCAAAAGAAGTCGAATAAAACTTATTCTTTGAATAAATGGAAATACCAGCGTGATTATGGGGTATTCCGTTGCCATGGCAACTGAATAGATATTTTTATAATCATTTTCAGAAACTACACAATACCTGCGTTCATAATATACAAATATTGATACATACAAAAATTACAAAAAATACCCGAAAAAATCTTATTTCGCGTGGAAATTGTCTCTGAACAATTTTTGTTAGCGCTTTGCCTTTTCATACGTATATTTCCTTTACTATACCAATATACAAGTACCAGAATTTTCGACCTCATGACCTAAAGCTTCGAGTTTCAACTATTTTGGAATAAAAACCTTGACAACATATAGTGCTAGGGATTTCATATGCAACTCATTTAACTGGTTGATAAGTCGGAGAAAACATGGTTTATTATGATGACGTCAGAAAATCTTGTGATCTTGGTCATTAAAATTTATGAAATAACTAGTGTTTATCCAAGAATGAATGTAAATTTTAAAATGCAATTAAATGATTCAAAATGAGTGAGTTACTGAAACTTAAATGAAGAGGAAATCTTTACAACTTTACTCTTCAGACTTGAAAGTGATTATAAGATAATTGAAAAAGAAGATAAAGACAACGTCTTACTATCGCAAATAAATCAGGAAGGGGGATTTAAATCCAATTTAAAGAAAGAAAAGAACAAGAGGCCCAAGGGCCTTGAATCGCTGTTCTGATAAATTGTACAATCTATCACTTCTATTAAAAGCCTCCAATTCTATTAGTATCATAAGACCCAAAATGCATCAACTCACAAAGTTTGATAATATTTAGCCAGTTAAGGCTGAAGATATTATAATATGATTATTATAAAATACCATAAGTAGGTCATAGTGACCTAACTTTTGATTGAAATTTTCTGAGGACTCAAGATACATTAATTTACAAAGACTGATGATTCTAATTAAATAAGTACCTGAGATATTTAAAAGTAGGTCACCATGACCGACTTTTTGGTCAACATTCTCTGAAAACCCAAGATGCATCAACTGACAAAGTTTGACGATTCTAAGCCAATTAGTACCAGAGATAATTAAATATAGCCATCAAATGTCAAAAGTAGGTCAAGGTGACCTACTTTTTGGTCGATATTTTTCAAAGACCCAAGATGCCTAAACAGACAAAATTTGATGATTCTAAGCCAATAAGTACCTGGGATATTCAAAAGTAGGTCACCGTGACCTACTTCTTGTTGGACATTCAATGAAACCCTAAGATGCCTCAACTGACAAAGTTTGATGATTCTTGGGAAATAAGGGCCAGAGATACTTAATTATAGCCACGAAATGTCAAAAGTAGGTCACGGTGACCTTCTTTTTTGGTCGACGTTGTCCAAAAACCCAAGGTACCTGAACTTACAAAGTTTGGTGATTCTAAGCTAATACGTACCTGAGATATTCAAAAGTAGGTCACCGTGACCTACTTTTTGGTCAACATTCTCCGAAAACCCAAGATGCCTCAACTGACAAAGTTTGATGATTCTTAGCCAATAAGTGCCTGAGATACTTAAATATAGCCATAAAATGTCAAAAATAGGTCACTGTGACCTACTATTTGGTCGACAATCTCCGAAAACCCAAGATGCATCAACTGACAAAGTTTGATGATTTTAGGTCAGTAAGTACCAGAGATACTTAATTATAGCCACAAAATGTCAAAAGTAGGTCACCATGAAATAGTTTTTGGTCGTCACTCTTCGAAAACCCAAGATGCATCAACTCACAAAGTTTGATGATTCTAAGCCAATAAGTACCGGAGATACTTAAATAAAGCCATAAAATGTCAAAAGTAGGTCACCGTGACCTACTTTTTGGCCGTCACTCTCCGAAAACCAAATATGCATCGACTCACAAAGTTTGATGATTCTAAGCCAATAAATACCTAAGATACTTAAATATAGCCATAAAATGTCGAAAGTAGGTCATCGTGACCTACATTTTGGTCGACATTTTTCAAAGACCCAAGATGCATCTACTAAGCAAGTTTGATGATCGTAGGTCTAAAGGTAATCAAAATATGCGTTTTAAACAATTTGAAAACAAATGTCGGCAAAATTCAAAAAGTAGGTCACAGTGACCTATTTTTTCATAAATATGTTTTAAGGTCCCAAGAGGCATCAAAGTACAAGATTTGATGATTCTAAACCTCCTAGTGTCTGATATAATGGGATTTAATGTTTTTAAAAAAGATAAGTCATAAAGTTCAAAAAGTAGGTCACGGTGACCTAATTTTAAGTTGACATTGTTCAAGGACCAAGATGCATCAACTGACAAAGTTTGATGATCATAGGCCTTAAAGTGTCCAAAATATGCCTTCAAATCAATTTGAAAATTTAAAAAGTAGGTCACCGTGACCTACTTTTGAGTTAACATGATGTGAAGTTGTAAGATGCATCAACTTACAAGATTTGATGATCCTAGTCCTTATAGTAAGCAAAATATACAAGTTTTTTTTAATCGTAAATTTAGGTCAACTTTGAAGTAACCTTGAGACCACGCCTTTTGCCCCAGGATAATTCCCCGTGCAAATTTTAATCTTCGACATATCCTGATCCTTGTACGTAAGTTTGGTGAAAATCTGCCTGGTGGTTATGGAGAAGAAGATTTTTTAGCAACCAGTACTTTTGGTTTTGTTTTCCTGATTATCTCCCCTTGTTTAAGGGTCCCAACCCTTATTTTAGTATAAATGGTAGCCCTTGGGCCAAGGATACCCTGTGACAAATTTGGTACTGATTGGCCAAGGAGTTTATGCACACCGCACACCGCACAAATGGCCATAGCATTAGCTCTTTGAGCCTTTGGCTCAGAAGAGCTAAAAATAATTAATATATTTTCAAAGTTAAGAACTTTTTTCAAATACTCATTTGTAAGTTCTCAATTTACCTTATTTGTAAATTGTCTGAATATTTTACCCTTTCCACAATTTTTCCCAGTTGAGCTAGGATATATTTATCCAAACTGGAAAACAAATATATTAGAAAAATGAAATTAGAGATTTAATTTTATTTAGAAAAAGGATCAGTGTTCCATCTTCTGGGAAATGTAAAAAAAAAAATCTTAGCCCTATGTCTAGGACAGGAAAAATAAAATAGCAGTAACAAGAAATCTGTGAGCCATTGCTCACTAGTAAAACCCCCACTCTAATGTAAATATATAATATATGTAAATAAACGGATAAATAGGAATTTGACATCAGATTCATATAAAAATAAACCCCATCATATTGCATGCCTCAACGAAGTATGTACTAAAATTTCAAGCATCTGTTTCATGGGTGGACAGTAAAAGGAGTTGTTTCTCTAGGTTGTTCTTAGTCAAAAGTGTTACAACTTTTACTCTACTATAACATGTTACTTAGGATGCAGGCCCCGGGATCATAAAAGATATTAAGCTTAAGTCAAAATCTTTATATTATATTTAAAAGGTGTATAGGTCAAGCACATCAAAATAAATATATGCTTTGATATTGATTTACAAAAGTGTTGTTATTTGCAAATTTTGAGATTAGTTGAGTAATTAATAAAAAATTTACAGACTTTTGAAAATTTGACCTAAGTCTATAAATCTGTTTCATGATCCTGGTCTATGGAGTTCAGGAGAGTGTGCTTATATTTCTTTGCCCTGCGCATTGCAGGTCATAATTTCATAATTTAAAATCGGTACACTAAACAGAGTATTATATAGTCCTATCCTCGGTAAAATGGTGCAAAGCAGAAAAAATCCTAGGTGTTCAAGAACTGTTACATCGTTTCATATTCCGATTTTGCTTCGTTGAAAAGACCACAATTTCAGAAGAAAAAAGGATGACTTAAGGTAGGATTCTTCTCTGGTTTCTGACTAGATGAAATATTCAAAGTACACTTGTTGATATGTCTTACATATTTAGATGTAAGAGATTTAAAAGACCATATTTTTCTTTCCTCATCACAATTATACAACTTTAAATAGAAATGGTAAAGTGCGTTTGAAAACTAGCAGGAACTATATTTTTGGCGGAACGGTGGCGTATGAAAATATCTTTTTTTCTGCCTCTCAAAATTATTATAGAACATTGAATTTAGTTATAATTTTTACGCAATCAAAGACTGGACGAAATTTCAAATGTAAGTTAAATTAGTAATAAGGGACTAAAGTTTCAAAATATATCAAATAATAAGATGTTTCACACATACTAGATCTATGTTGGCTTTTAAATGCTTCAAATCTAAGTACAGATTTGAGCCAAAAATCCGTAAAAAGTGTTATTTCTCTCTTAGTAAACGATCAAAACTTAGTTTTTGTATCATTTTGTGCCTTTATGTGACAACTTTACTATATGTCAAAATTGGAAAAATTTAATATAGAAAGCATATAAAAATAACTAATAAATCCTAAAAATTTCAGAAAAGTAGAGGAAATTCGGATTAGCAAATATCCATTCTATTTAAACTACCCATGTCAATTTGGTTATATCATCTGATAGGCCCTATATGGTAGTATCTTTTTATGCAAAAAGAAAAACATTCAATTTTTTGAATTAAAAGTTAGGGCTCGCATGATTGGAAACAGTAATTTTTTATTCTTAATGTCCAGGAAAAAGGTAATGACCTTGACCTGACCTTACGTCTAATATCCAACGGTCAAATTTAATCACACTGATACCATCAACTTTAAATAGAAATGGTAAACTGCGTTTGAAAACTAGCAGGAACTATATTTTTGGCGGAACGGTGGCGTATGAAAATATCTTTTTTTCTGCCTCTCAAAATTATTATAGAACATTGAATTTAGTTATAATTTTTACGCAATCAAAGACTGGACGAAATTTCAAATGTAAGTTAAATTAATAATAAGAGACTAAAGTTTCAAAATATATCAATTAAGTAAGATTTTTCACACATACAAAAACTATTTTGGCTTTTAAATGCTTCAAATCTAAGTACAGATTTGAGCCAAAAATCCGTAAAAAGTGTTATTTCTCTCTTAGTAAACGATCAAAACTTAGTTTTTGTATCATTTTGTGCCTTTATGTGACAACTTTACTATATGTCAAAATTGGAAAAATTTAATATAGAAAGCATATAAAAATAACTAATAAATCCTAAAAATTTCAGAAAAGTAGAGGAAATTCGGATTAGCAAATATCCATTCTATTTAAACTACCCATGTCAATTTGGTTATATCATCTGATAGGCCCTATATGGTAGTATCTTTTTATGCAAAAAGAAAAACATTCAATTTTTTGAATTAAAAGTTAGGGCTCGCATGATTGGAAACAGTAATTTTTTATTCTTAATGTCCAGGAAAAAGGTAATGACCTTGACCTGACCTTACGTCTAATATCCAACGGTCAAATTTAATCACACTGATACCATCACTTAGTGATATTGTCCTCTTGATTCTGTGAAAATTTCATTAATTTTTGAATACAAGAAATGTGAGAAGAATCCTACCTTAAAGACATCACCTATTAAAGTGTCTTATTCTTGTATTCTCTGTCGATGCGATGATCTCGCTTTACAAAATGAGACAAATGCTGTCATTTGATTAGGAGTACAAGAAGTTAAAAATAAAGACTTTCAAGTGATTCTTAATTGGAAATATAGTTCAATTCTAATACTATTAATAAATGAAAAGACGCAACTATTGATGATTCACCGAGAGCAATTAAAGTTTCGTCAAAGGTCAACATGTCTAAAAAATTATTTTTACATTAGCTCCAAAACTATGTGTGGTATAAAGTCAAAACGTTTACAGTTTATAAATATATCATTGTTTAATAGATAGATCACTTTATAACAAATATTTTAAAAAAGATTTTTTGAGAAAAATTGTATCAGAAAATGTGCATATTTATAGAAAAATTCTCCTGCTTAATTCTATCCTTTTTGTGAAAACCAACATTGTAGAAATAATAAATGTTTATCATTGAAGGGCAAGTTGGGCGTGAATGGTCTCTGAAAGGCTGTTATTGAAAGCATGACATGTACGAGGGCTGTTCAATAAATAATGTCCTCGGTGCTCGGAAAGAAGCAAAAGACGCTTTACAATGATTTTGTCTTCATTATTTCACTTATAAATCTCTTTTACTTACAACACATGTCTTTAACCTTTTTTATCTAATTTATGATTGGTTTTAGAACTCATTTTTGGGTATGACCCTTGGTATACTGGAAAATGGCAGATCCAATGATTCCCAGGACTTGTTTCTTCCTTATCAAAGGTGTTTTTATCAAGTTTGGAAATAGAAATAAGTCAAAAGGTCAAAGATGTGGCGAATATTGTAAATGTGAAAAAATATCAACTATCTGTGTATCCCGAAAACCCCTTTACTCTTCAGGGCGTGAGGGTTTTGACGCTGTCATGAAGAAATTTAATGTAGTGGATTCCTGATTTTGGTTCCTTCCTCTAATAAACCTTTAGATTTTTTTTCAAAAAATTGTTCTAGACTCCTCCAGAAATTAAACTGTCTCCCCGAATACGAATTTGAACAACAATGCCACTAATATTTAAGAACATTGCATATAAATCTGTCTTTGTGCTCTTGAAATTCTTTGCTCTCGCCAGACCTTCCCTGTTTATGTCAAGTACATCTTATGGTAAATTTTGTTTTGAGGATTTTAAGTAATAGATTCAAGTTCCATTATCTGTTTGAATATCCAGAAAACGTAGATTACTCCAATTACTGATATTTTAAAATAATTGTTTAGACATTAATACACGCTGTCGTTTTCACTCATTTTTCAAAAATATAGGGTGACCTTTGAGCACTAAGCTTTTTTACCGTCAAACGTTTCTTAAAAACAGTGTAAACTACCCCCGATGTGATGTCTATCAAATTTGCTATTTGTCTTAAATTCAATACTACATCATCAAGTACTTTTTGTTGAAATATGGCAAACAGTACATAAGTGTTATAATTTTTTGTTGGCAAGGAGGGTACCCATTTTGGATGCCCATTATATATTTTTTTATCATTGAAATCCACCTGCTCATTTGTCTATAAAACAGGTATTGGTTGCTGTAAATGTAACATATTTTAATGAATATATCTTTGGAGTTTTTAACAAGTTTTACAGCAGCTTTGTTTAAGCTTTTATTTTCACTCTAGTTTACCGATTCTTTACCATTCATTTATAATGCAGTGTCTCGAAAAGCCCTTGTTTTCCAGCTTCTCACAATGAAACTATGTGATGAAAATTAGTCACATAAGCTGTTATAAATTCATTAAAGATTCAATTATGAGAGAAAGTCAAGTTTAATGTCATATTATATCTGTATTGTATGTCATACAGTTCAGGACATTATTTATTGAACAGCCCTCGTATAAAGACAAGACCGCTATAGAATCTGCCATTTGCAATGTACTTTCACTTTCAAGTCTTAACATTTGGACAAAATAAACAGGGAAAACAACTTTCCAGAGGCTATCCAAGTCCAACTGACCCTTCACAGATAAACATATTTTGTTTCTGCAATGATGGTTTTCACTAAGAGCACGGAATTAATTAGGCGTATTTTAATTTATGAATTTTTATTTTTTCTCTATATTCCAAGTATTTTTTTTATCGAGTGATACTTTCTATCTCTTAATCAATGAAGAAATAATAAACTGTAAAAGTTTTAACTTTATACCTCACATAGTTTTGGGGCTATTGTAAAAATAAATTTTTGGACATGCTGACCTTTGACGAAACCCTAAGGATCTTATAGCAATAAAAGAGGGGTGCATTTTTGAATACAAACATTTCCATGTGAAAACTTTAAATAAACATTAAAATATATTCTTTATTCACTTGCTTTATGCTCGATTTGATTTTTCAGAATTTTTTTTATAATTTTGTGATTTTTCTTTTTTTTTCTTTCTTAAAAAAAAATTGCAATGAGAAGAAAATTAGAACAAATATGAATATTTATACATTAACATTTAATCTATTTGATGGAAAGTCTTCCCTAAAATGTTAGTATTGTTTGTATGTTTGTATGTTTGTAAATAAAATGTAAATATCTATGTCGAGCATCGAGATATCGGTGTTTACGAATGTTAGTGTAATTGATCTTCAGGTTGACTGCAGAAATAGAAACCATGAAATCTATTGAAAAGAGACTGGAACAAGAAAAGAAAGAACTTCAGCACCATGTAAAGTATGTAGTAATAGAGCGACATTTTGATAATAAGTCCCTTAGGATGTCTGATAGACAAATAAATAGTCAAGAAAATATAACTTTCATCAAGTTTTTTTTCTTTATAAGACTAATTCTTTATAATAAGACATTATTTAATTCTAAGCAACAATTTGTAAGAAAAAGAATTGTCAAAAATGCTGTTCGTTTGTATGAACGAACATTTGAAATGTATTGTATTGTCTTTGTCCCAATCAAATAAGGATTTAATGAAAAAATTTCAATAGTTCATTTTATTTTTATCGAAATTTTAAAGAAAAATGACAGATGAAATCAAGAGACAGACAGAAGAATTTGCAAGAGCTAATGAAAACCTTAGTGTGGACAATGCACATCTCAATCATCAGATCAACGATTTAAGTAGAAGCCTTGAGGAACAGAGGAGAACCATCGACAAACTGCAGAAAAATTTATCAGAGGATAAAAAAGCAAACGAAAACGCCTTCAATAAGTATTTATGTGTTTTATATTCAAATTTTCCAAATTATATTATTACTTACATTTTGCAAGAATGTTTCAGACTGAAATTATCATTATCGTATTAAGATACTTCACTTTTCTGAACATTATCAAAAGTTTTTTTTCATATTTGATTGTCATGTTTAATGTTGCACAAATTTCAGGATAGAAAAAATACAAAAAGAAAATGAAAACCTGATAGCAGAGCAATGCAGGTTTGTAGTGTACATATGCAATACTTTATATATATATATATATATATATATATATATATATATATATATATATATATATATATATATATATATATATATACATATATATGAAGGAATATTAATATGGAAAGCACAGAAAAAATTCACTTTTACAAGGATACTCACTTCCGCCCCAGCCCTGGGTTGAACTCTCGACCTACTGAATCTGTCTCCTAGCAGTGCAGGAACAGCGCGTTAGACCGCTCGGCTATCTAGGCAAGTCAAAAACTTGGAATTTTTAGGGCAGCGTTGTGAGAATTCCATCGGCATCGAAAGCAAGTTTTTTAACTTGCCTAGATAGCCGAGCGGTCTAACGCGCTGTTCCTGCACTGCTAGGAGACAGATTCCGTAGGTCGAGAGTTCAACCCCGGGCTGGGGCGGAAGTGAGTATCCTTGTAAAAGTGAATATCTCTGTGCTTTCTATATATATATATATATATATATATATATATATATATTCACAGAGAATTTTATATAACAAACCTGTTAGCTCTTAAAAGGATGCTGTGTTAAAATCCACATTATATATATATATATATATATATATATATATATATATATATATATATATATATATATATAAAGCACTAAAAATGACCAACGACACGAACAATAAAAATTGTCAAATTTTCGGGACGCCCTGTCCCTTCCTCAGGACAAAGAAAAAAGTTAAAAAGTCATAAGAACAATGGAAAAAGAGAAACAAAAATAACTAGCACTACTACTAAACTACTAAACACTAGATATTTACATACTTAATTACATGTTGAATTGGAAATTTTTAATAACACTAATAAAGAAAGAAATCCGGACCGCTATGAAATGCGTCCGGTCTATCGGGTATACTCGGGTGAAGTCACTTCACCCGAGTATACCCGATAGACCGGTCGCATTTCATAGCGGTCCGGATTTCTTTCTTTATTAGTGTTCTTAAAAATTTCCAATTCAACATGTAATTAAGTATGTAAATATCTAGTGTTTAGTAGTTTAGTAGTAGTGCTAGTTATTTTTGTTTCTCTTTTTCCATTGTTCTTATGACTTTTTAACTTTTTTTCTTTGTCCTGAGGAAGGGACAGGGCGTCCCGAAAATTTGACAATTTTTATTGTTCGTGTCGTTGGTCATTTTTAGTGCTTTATATAAATTTCCATCCGTGACCTTGTATCTACTTGGTAGATCCGACACTTAGGATATACAGTGTTGTTGATTTTTTAGTGCTTTATATATATATATATATATATATATATATATATATATATATATATATATATATATATATATATATATATATATATATATATATATACCGTATATCAGGTTTTTTCCGCGTCATGTTTTTTCCGCGAATCAGGACCTAAATCGGTATATTAAATTTACGCGAATCAAATTTTCACTATTTCAAAGTCCCAGTGATTATATTATTAACAATTTTTTAAGCCTATGAAGGAATAGGATGTAAAATGTAAGAGTCATTAAGCTTGAGTTACTTCATAATCATACGGGTGAGAAAAAGATCGATCGACCTTCACCTTGTCAATTTCGGAAGACCCGCTTGGCTAATCCACAGATATTATTTTGTAAGATTTAAACAATCATAGGTCATTTTCTGTTCCAAACTAACTAGCAGCTCAGGTATAATTAGTTTAATGGCTTCTCGCAAGGAAGGTGACCCAGGGCTTATACCTATTACCGGTATCTTGCGCTTGTCCTCTGATCCCGCTATTTCTACCCTATATGATATAAGCATTAAAAAATAATTCTACTACAAGAAAAAAAACTTTGTATGAAAGAGCTTAGTACGGTAGTTTATGTCTGTCTATAATCAAAATACAAACGAAACTCATTCTGTTTGATATATTCATAAATATAAAGCTTGGGAACCGTAGTTAATTTTTCTATAAATACATTGGCAGATTTGGTCATTGTAAGGAAGGAATGTATTATCCAAACCGAACACAGATCCGGAAATTCCGTGAAAATACGAAAAATAACAACATGAAATGTTAAATTTTTATGTGGCCGCATGGATCGACCAAAATCAAAATATTAAAGTGAGAAATTAATGATAAAATGTCACATTAAAAACTAGTTTTTATTTTGGTCGAGGACTGCGGCCCATGTGAAATCTTGAAAAAACGTTGCTTTTGTCGTCTGCTTCTCGTCAGGAAGGAGGGAAATGGTGCAAAGAAATGTACACGTACTGTATAAGCCTTGCTACTCACAAGTACTTTATTTTGGAGTAAATCTAAACAGTACAGGTATGTATAATTTTCTAATACATCTGATATGAAAAGATTGATTTAATTACGGTCATGCAGGGAAGTATTGAGGTACACATATTAATTTTAGATCCTGCGTCACGGCTAACCTGAGGAATACCTGACATTCCTCTGCTACTGTTTCTAACTATCGTACTTGATCACCTCATATTTTGTTAATTAATGCGCGTTTGCACGTCTTATTCTTAGTTTTCAAATGCACATTTTAAAGTTATCTTCAATTTACCTGTTGTTAGCATGCATATTATATTTGAAAGAGAACGAATGCAGACAGGACTGAGGCGATGTGCCATCGTCGTCAGTGTAAACAAATTGTACATCGTACAATAACGTAAGTGTATTAATAAAAAGTAATTGTGTATTTCTGTAAGTTGGATTATAAGAACACGTGAAAAACAATATAGAACGAGAAAAGGGCGTTAAAGTATAAATAATATTATATGAAAAGATCCGAAACTTGTTATAGCCGATAAATAGAGTACGTGTTCTTTCCATTAAATTACTGTGTAATAGTTGGTGTAGTGGTATAATTTTGGACTTTGACGCGGACGACCCGGGTTCGATTTCGACTCCAACAAAAATAATTTTTTTTCTTTTTTATATTTTTTTTATGTTAAATAATTATCATTCGTGGACGAATTTACTTTACATGTTTTGTAAACAAACATATTTTTTTCCTACGTTGCGTTTGACAGAAATTTAGGGTATGGACCCACTTCTCTTTTTTTCCATTTCTTTTAAACCAGGGCTTTAAATATTTTTTATTCCTATTCGGGAAACATGTTTTCTGCTATACATTACATTTTATCAATAAAGGGTTATATTATTAATTACATGTAACACATATTAAAAACACGAATATAGGAATAAAGCGTGTCGATCCCTGAATTAATAAAAAGAAAAAAATAGAGGGGGAGGAGGTCCATGCCTCAAAGTGCCTGTGGTTCGTTAGATACAGATTCACTGGGGAAAAAAATAAGTAAAATTCACTTGCTAAGATTAGTATAACTCGGCACTTCTTGCAGTGTCTAGTTATGTGAATTCCCGCTTAATACACATTTATACAACATTTGCAGAATTTGAAATTTCAGATTTCATAATTGTTCATATTTTCACTATTGTTACAGGGACATAGCAACGGGGGGGGGCAGGGGGGGGGCTTGCCCCCCTTTTTTCCCAACATTACCTTTACTATAGGAAATGTTCATTTAAGGGATAGTTGGCCCCCGCACTTTTTGACCATAGTATAGTGATATTAAAGAATTGTGGGGAAAAAAAAAATGGAATTGAAAGTTATTTGGCTTAAGAAAAGTTGGCCACTACACCCCCCCCCCCAATTTTCGAGTTAGGGCAACTTTTAATTTTCCGTTGGTTTTTTTTTATTTTGCTTGTCAACTTTTTCAGGTAAGTAAAAAAAAAATTTTCTCTGGTTGCCCCCCCCCCCCCAATTTTCAAAAACGATGCTACGTGCCTGTGTTACATGTTTTAGTAAATATAATAAATTCTTCCTTGGTTAAACTGCATTACATCAGTATATTACCTGGGTATTTTTGCACACTTTTACTATCAAATAAAAACACAAAATAGCGTTTACTAAAAATTAAATAGATCGATACATAGATAATTAATATTTTCTTTTTTTTTTGAAAAGGGGAGAGTGGTTAAAATTTTTACTCAAATTTCTATGGACGTAATTCTTTCCTTTCAGATTCACACTACAATGTGTTTCGCGAGAAAAAAAGTAATTGAGAATTGTTTTTGATTTGTTCTAGATTTAGTCTTACCTTGTTAAATTTCTAGTAAAATTAGGTAATGTACATATTTATCAAGAGATTTGTTTTACTTCTTGCAGGATGCCTGGCCAAGGTCCAAAGCAGTATCCATGTGTTCTATGTAATAAACGCACTAACGCAAAAGAAAGAAGGACAGTAAACAAACGTATAAGTAGAACCCTGAATAGATGTTTCTTGATAGATAGGACGGGTGGGAAAGTCATCTGCAACAAGTGCAGACATAAATGCTCATCTATGCAGAAGAAGTCAGCTACCTGTTCCACAGGAGTAAATATACAAGTTCCTTCTTCAGCTGCAGTGTCAATGCCTAGCAGCCCAGTCAGCAAAAGAAGAGCAACAAACATTCAAAGTCCACCATCAGTTACTCTACCAATTAACAGCACCGTCAAGAGTCATGCCTATTGCGTTCTATGCAAGAAACCAGGGCCAAAGTTAATAGTGGTATCAGCGGAGGCTAGGTTTAAAGTCTTTTTGTCGCATAACATATTAATACCAAGTGGAGCCCGGTGTTGTCCTTCACATTTCACAAAAGGAACACTCACGCACGAATCATTAGAGATCATACCAGGTACAAAAGATCACTCGTTTGTAAACAGATCAACTATCATGGAACTCCTACAACAACTAAGAGACGAAGCTAATGTTAAGGGGAGAAAACGCCTAGACTTTGATGACCCAGAGGCACTGAATGATGATGACTACCAAACACTGACAGGTCTTAGTAAAGTGGACTTTGACGACATTTTAACGTATGCCAGATCAACTGATATCAGACCATCTAAATCCAGAAGCATCAGAACATGTATTGCTATACTTCTTACCAAACTGAAGACCTCT
This sequence comes from Saccostrea cuccullata, assembly GCF_032062105.1. Lineage (NCBI taxonomy): Eukaryota > Metazoa > Mollusca > Bivalvia > Ostreida > Ostreidae > Saccostrea > Saccostrea cuccullata. The sequence continues at coordinate 3,138 of NW_026923316.1, read as the reverse complement.
TTGGATAATAAAATGCTTGCTGTGATGTTCAATATGTCTAAACCACAGGTATTTTACAACTGCTTTGTAAAGTTAAAATGTGCAACAGTAAACAAAATATTTGAAAAATCTTTTGATCTATGTGTAAAATTAAAATTATATGTAAGAAAACATTTTTTTTCTGTGCATATTACCACAGATTTGATCATACTAAGATATTTAACCTGTGTGTGCTTCAGATTCGAAGAGCGGTATCAACGGCAAGACAGGCTTTGTGCAACAGCTTTGTTCCACAGCACCTGGGATTCCAACATGTGACCAGAGATTCCATTATCCAGAAGCACACAAGACCACTTGCAAAAGAACTTTTTACCCCCAGTTTTGCTGATGAGAAAGCAATATTAGTACTTGATGGTACATATATCTATGTACAGAAAAGTACAAATTTTGCATTCCAGCGGCGGTCGTTTAGCATGCAGAAACATCGACATCTTCTTAAACCTATGATGATTGTTTCCACTACTGGATACATCATTGCAGCTATTGGGCCCTATTTGGCTGATGGCAAGAACTCTGATGCCAAGATCCTGAACCATATTCTTGCAACAAATGTTCAAGAGATAAAGTCGTGGATCAAGGAAGATGACATTCTGATTGTAGACCGCGGTTTCAGGGACTCAGCTGGAGTATTATCTGAGCTTGGAATCAACATGGAAATGCCGTCCTTCTTAAAGAAAGGTCAAAAGCAGCATTCAACCGAAGAAGCAAATAGTTCTCGACTTATAACGAAGGTATTTTTCTCTTAATTACTAGTTTATTGAAAAAGTGAGAGGAAGTGGGGGCATATATGCTTTCCCTAATTTAGTATTTGTAAGGAATGAAAATATATTTTATAGATCAAAGTTTAAGTATTTGTATATTCTATTTTCAAAAATAGATCCGATGGGTAGCTGAGTCAGTGAATGCACGAATCAAAACATGGAAATACCTTGGAAAACAGCTCCCGAATTCTCAAATTCCATATATTGGAGACTACGTCAGAATAGTCAGCGCCATTTGTAATAAATATAGGTAAATATAATGTTTCTAGAACAAAAGTATAATTATATGCTGGTACATGTTTATTCGTCCTATCAAAAAGCTTTTTCAAAATCAAGCAATGTGCAAAAATGTTAAAGAGACTGATTTATATAGTATAATGAAATAGATATTTATAGTCATTGTTAATTCAGAAATAACACACATAAAGAATAAAATTACATTTAGTTTTGCTTAGCTGTCAACTTTTTCACTGTTAAACAGATGTCCTATTAGCACTGGGAATGAAGAGAGTGATCTTAACATGGCTGCAAAAATGCGATATTTGCTATCAAAAAGCAATCTCTTGCAACAGGAAGTTGAATCCAATGGACTGGATAAAAAGTCTCACAGATGGGTGAAGTTAGATGAAGCAACAACAGATCTAGATGACTTCCCTGGGTTCACCGAAGACGAAGTTCGAGAACTAACCCTTGGAGTATACCAAGTGAAACTGGCAAAGCATTACTCTCAAGAACACACTAACCTAGATGGGACATATGAAATCTGGATTGACAAACAACTACCGGGCCTTCTGGTTGCGAAGCTTCAGAGCAGGCACATATCAAGCAGCAAATATAAATGCTGGATACGATATTCAGATGGCGCAGTAACATCGTGGTACTGTCGATGCAGGTCAGGTGCAAGAGTAGTAGGGGCCTGCGCCCATATAACAAGTGTCATCTGGTATTTGGCTTTTGCAAGACACGAACACGTGAGTTTACAAATGAGCAAAAACTGGTTGGACTCAGTCGAAGATGCAGCTCACATCCCAGAGGCCATTGATGAGAGTGACAGTGAGACAGAGGTCACTGAGGAATGATTGATGAAAGGAAATGCTTGTTCTAATATGAAGATAATTTTATGAAAATGCATTTCTTGAAGTAAAAAACATGTAATTTTTTTTTACTTTATTTAGTAAACATAATTTTACACGTGTAAAAAAAAAACAAGCAATGCATTGTTTAAAAATATATTATGTTTTTTCTTCATTCTCTGAAAACAATGCAGAGGCTGTTTTTTTTCCTATTGTTCAGTAACGTCATAATGACGTCATAATGCTAAAATAAGACAAAATGCTTAGTTTATACATCCCAACTTCCAGAGGCTGTAGCTACTTAACTATAAAAGATGGATAAGAAATGTTTATATATTTATAAAGTGCATATCCTGATTAATTTTATTGTGTACTATTTTTGATTTTCGAACCAGGGCGGAATTTTGCTACTAATGTACCTAGCTCTTTACGCTGTTTTATTTTCCGCGATTTTGCTTGGATACACGCGGAAAAATCCTGATATACGGTATATATATATATATATATATATATATATATATATATATATATATATATATATATATATATATATATATATATATATATATAATGTATTTCAATTACACGAACATTATGTATCTTTTTAAATAGCTTGCGAACAAAGCGGAAATTGGATACACGCGGAAAAATCCTGATATACGGTATATATATATATATATATATATATATATATATATATATATATATATATATATATATATATATATATATATATATATATATATATAAATGTATTTCAATTACACGCTGGAACGTTATTGTTGACAAACCAATCGTGTAGAATCGTTCGTGTATCGTGAGTGATCGTTCGTTTAACGTGCAAGATCGTTCGTGTATCAGACTCAATCGTGTGCGTTTTTAATCGTGCGAGATCGTGCGTTTAGAATCGTGTAAATTTCGTTTTGCAAGTTTTTATCGGAATGTTATTTGTAAAATAAGCATTTCCCTTGTTTGTTTTTCTTAATTTATTAATTAAAATCCAAATGAAATGAAAAAGCGCAATTTACATAATAGAATGCAGAACGAACTAATTATCGCCCGTAAACAAGCAATATAGTAAGTCGTACAATATTAAGTTCTCGTCAAATACCGCGATCGATATTGTGATAAACCGTACTTAGATCTTTAACGCCCTTTTGAAAAATCTGATTTTAATTATTACTTACTTCTTATTGTGGTCAAGATAATCTTTAAATCAATTCATTGAAAATAAATATATTTTTTACAAAGAAATAAACATTTCT
>NW_026923315.1:0-21695 GCF_032062105.1 Saccostrea cuccullata | reverse complement strand
ATTCCATTCGATTTAACACAAATAAATTTACTTCATTTTGAAATCAACATGTTTTGTACCCGCGGAGCACACAAAATGGCAATGTAACGTCAACACATAGCGTCGGGAATTTATAATAGATACTATACCTATACATTTCACACAGGATATTCCAATGCCCATTCATTAAATTATTTTTCTAATACTTGACATTTATTGTTTTAAGAATTGATCTCATTGTATAATTTCCTTTGTTAAGGTTTTAATTTCTTTTACAATACTTTACTCTGCTTTCTCAGGATAAGCAACTCTGAAGCGCCTTTGTCTTTCTTTTACGTTTCAAATTTTAAAGTTTTGTTCAGATGTTTACAGTAAAACCGTTTGTTCACAGGTCATCCTCATCCGATACAGAGTCCCTGTCACTCAAATATTGCCTGTACTAATTGTACACACATGCACAACTCGCTTGTGACACATTTTCTTGATTCCTTATACATTTTTAGAGTTTATTCAGAATTTTTCCTGAGAAAAACACAAAATTGCTTCGGTACCTGCTGCTCCGTGACGTTCTAAAACGTCATCATTTTTGTCGTTTTCAATGAGGAAAACTTCTCTTCTCTAGTTGATTTTCTTTTCAACAAAGCAAAATATAAAAGCATAATTTGGTACACGTATCAATGTTACAATTTTGAATTTGAATTTCTAGGTAGTTTTTCGTTTTTCTTCCATTTTACAGAGAATATGACTATAGACATAATTTATTGTATTGTCTGCTAACTGACTAAATTTTGACCTGCTCCGCGATCCGATTTTTGCATTTTTAAAATCTGGACAAGTTTTTAATCAATCGTAATATTTTGTCAAAATTCATACATATCATTTGGATTTATTGTTAAAATATTTCTACCAAATTTGGTAGACATATGACGTCAAATAAAAAAGATATGACAGTTGTCCACGAACTTTTCGAACAACCCTCGTATGTGCAATACCCTGTGTAAGCTAACATAAATTAAGCCAACATTTTTGGCATACCTTTGATCAGGCAACACGCCAAAGAAGAACAGTTTGGGCTTTATTGTGTCCTTAAATTTTATGTTCTTAAAAATTTGCTTTATCAAGAGCTGGGTAGACGAAAATGATAAATAATAAAAACAAATGACTTGAAGGACCGTTCTGGAATGATGACGTCATTACATTGGAACATTTCTAAGTTTAATGCAAAAATGCCTCAGAATTTAATGACTCATTTCTGTGCTTTCTGTGCAAAAGTTAAATTGCCTCCCCAAATAAGAATTTAAACAACAAGACCACGAATATTTAAGAAAATGGCAAATAAATATGTCTTTGTGCTCATGCAATTCTTTGCTCTTCTCAGACATATGCTATTTATGTCAAGTACATCTAAATGTTAATTTTATTTTGAGGATTTTAAGCAATAGATTCAAGTTTCATTTTCTGTTTGAATTTCAAACAAACGTGGATAACTACACTTACTGATATTTTGTAAGTGTTTACATATTCTTACACGCTGTCGATTTTACCCATTTTTCAATACATGCGGTGACCTTTGAGTACTAAGCTCTTTTACTGTCAAATCCTTCCCTTTCATAAGTGAAACATAGATCTTACCCCTCTTACTATTTTTCACATTTTACGGAATTAACGATTCTTCCCGTTGACAATGCGTTTAAATTGTTAACACTATGATTTTTATGCAAATTTCCTAAAACGTTAAGGAATACATGTGCAGGGTTTCAATATTAATACAGGTCATGTCCAGCAGATTATTGATATTTTAAGTACCAAGTCACCATCCCCTGACTTGTTTTAATTTCTATTTCAAGTTCTTTCAGGTGCTTATGATAAAAAGTTTATTATAAACCCCTCAATTTTCTTGTTTTTTTTTTTGTACAGTGATGATACGATTTTGCGGATTACCACACTGAATTGTTTTGAATCCATATCACCACTTTACCCCTATTTTAATATTTTATACGCCATACATTTAGGCCTAGACCATGCATTAAAAAAGACATAAATCGGCAGTACTAGAGTATAAAATAATGCATATAGTTAAATAAGATAAATAAATCAGCGTTCGTGTAGGTTATTTCAGTATAAATTAATTTCTTAGATATTATATACGAAATATTGTTTTGGTTTAAATTATTTTAGTAGCTATTTATTATTTATTTTATTGAAACACTTTACGGTGAGTATGAAGCCGTTTTATATTTAACGTCAAACAAAAAGGTGTTGGATAATAGCATTGCGGGCATATAACCATAAGCAAATTAACCAAATGAATTTTATAACAAAATAATAAAGCACATACATGTAATGAAAACCCTTTAACCATTGACGTCCTCCCGGCTGTAATCAAATTGAACGATTGGGGAACGCTTATATCAAGAAATTTTAAACAATCTGTTGAAATCAAACCATGAAGTGTCATTTATAGAATTTAAAAATTTTAACGTAATATTTTATGTAAATTAACCTACCTTAGATGTTTTCATAGTGGCTTTGCGTCGCAAAATCGGTTTTCTGAAGAAAATGTCGTCTCTATTTAAAACAGATTGATGGGGATATAGATAATACTAACTATTGTGATTGGGTGTCTAATTTGTTAGTAAAACTACGCAGCTTTACATGCAAATATGACTACTACCAGGTTTGATTCAAAAGTAATGTCACAGTGGGTGCATGCACTATTTTTTTTATTGGTTCAAATATCGATTTACCATTGGCTTGTCAATAACATACATGTTAACCAATAGTGCAATAGCTTCTTTAAACTGTGAACAGGCAGTAGGCTAAAGATGCTCATAAAAATTGCGTCTTAAGGTCAAGACTAGAAAATGAAAGGTGCCTTCAGATTAATCATATTTAAGATATAAATTCTTTTAATACTGCTTCTTTAAATTGGTAGGATAGGAGATAACGAACAGAATTCAATACCATAGTCCGTGAAACAATTTTAAAAAAATAGGAGCAGAGCAAAAGCTGACCTCAAAACATTAGAGGTGGGATCAGGGGCCATTGAAGAGTGAGCATCCCCCGCTGAGCGGTCAAACCCGCCGTATGCTTTTTGTCATGATCGGGAAATAGCGAAAAAAACGCCGTCAATTCAGTGTATAAATAATTGGACTAACAATTAGTAAGAAAAAAACGTCAGTAAACATTTAATTCAATGATAAATTGTATTTGCTGACAATGCCATATATCGACCATGGAATTTACGAATTGATGACTTTAAAGGCCAAGGTTTTCAACCGTACGGTTTTCCTCAGGTAAGTTTGGTGTGGGGTGGAGCTTAATCAAAGCGGCTTAGGAGCCCTGAGGGAACGGCGCTGACTTGTGTATACTACCTATATATACAGGATGTTACCTGAGTGCATTACCTGTATGCGTTTTCCTACGACATTGTAAAACGAAGCCGTTTTTTCCATGTGTAGCTCATTTGAAATGCATGAAATAAAGCATGTTTTTTGCGGACAGAATCCTTCTAAAATTCTTTCTTTTAAAATTGATATTTCTAATACCCGGGTAATTCTTAAAATCTTTCTTTTAAAATTAATATTTTAAATAATTCGACAATTTCAATATGCTGCGTGTTTGTTTATCAAATGTTATAACGAAAATACATGTAGCACAAAAATCTGTCGTTAAAAAGGGAAGTAATTCAAATTACACGTCGTGTACGCAAAACGAAAAGAGAAAGTGGGGCATAAGTCTCTCGGTAAATAACAATGAAACTTAGAACCGATGTTTTGATAATAAATCGTTCCGAAAAATAATTGTCTAAATCAATATTTTTTTTTTTAAGATAAACCCTACGTGATTTACTATAACGCATGATCTGTAAAATGGCCAGGGGTTCGGACCGCAGATATCCTGACAGCTAGGCCAATGGGTGAAACGGGAATGGAATCATCATCATCATACATTTTTCTTTCGGGATTCATAATTTCAAATATTAATTAAATGCAAAGCAAGATGTTATTATAATCTCTTCTAAAACTTGTTAAATATAACGTAACTTCGTTACCATGTCTCGAAAAATTAGCGACATGTACAAAGTCTTCTAAATAAATATAAATTTCACTTGACTCCTGAACAATGTAAACAGTTACAATGTTACCATCTTTGTTTAAAAAAAAATAATTTTATTGAATTCAACGATACTAGCTTCAAACGCGGGTCGGTTTATTTTATTTATTATGGAGGAACAGACATGTGTTAACTCATGCTTTGAGATATTAAAATGATCGATTGTAATTATGAATGAAATGAATTCCCCCTATCAAAATTGAAATTATAGAATATAGGCATTATTTTTCTAATAATTTATTTAATTATTTGATGAATGAATTATACTTATGCCATATTCTTATGAATTAAACAAGAACGCTTTGACTGCTTCTTTATCACGTTGGCACATGCGGTAGGCATCAAACGCTTAAATGTTAATTCGATGGTCGGTACGATCTCCAGACAAGGTACACAAGTTATACACAACATCAGCAAACTAAAAGTCAATCAAATCAAAGTATCCAATCCCAGGCTTAATTTCAGATGATTGACAGGGGTTCTAAGACCAGATAAATTTGAGGGAGGTGCTTATTTCCTCTCCCTTTAAACGAGACTGTTAATATTCTTGTTTCATCAACTTGCTTGTCAATAATTTACCTCGTTTTAGAAATCGTTCTCATGCTCTTGCGTATCGAATTAACTGAGATATATATACTCCGTATGCAGGTGATGAAGGTATATTTCTGCATAAATAAGGGAAATTGACGACATAAAAGTTAAAGTCATCACGTTTATCATATAGAGTGGTTGTTGGGGGCAAGTGTTTTCTTCTTTTCATTAATAAACTTTTGCACAAATTCTGAAAATAGCCCTGCTTATAAAGGAGTACAATAGGTACCCATGGAAATTCCAATTAATTGTTGTAATACCTTGTCTCCAAAAACCAATGATATTTCAATCCGAAACTCAAGCATCTCATGTCAAGCTTGGTGGAACATTTACTAGAACCTGCAATGTATATTTGTTAGTTAGTATTTCTGTGAAAACTCGGAATCCAATATATATTGGGTTGTTCAAATTCATTGTGGATCTGTGGAATATCAATAATAATTAAAACTTATATATGATTTGGAAGAAATTCTTCCTTAGAAAGGGAAGTATGAGTATAAGTAGGATAAGTAGTATAAGTAAAGTAAAATATAGGATTACCACTTGTAAATTTAAATCCAAGTTCTTCTGAAATACAATTTATATAATGAGCCTTACAAACAAAGACAATGTTGTTACCTGCTTTGTCGTCAAGGACCAGTATGCACTGGTCATGTAATCTATCTAATCGTTCTTTTTCACTATGGTTTAGAAAGATATATGGTTTTCATATTGCTACTCAATCTTTTAATACGCGAATTTAATATAGATCTTATCAATGAAATCCATTTTGACAAGGTGTCAACGTCTTCTTTTTCAAATCTATCCCATCGTCTGGCGTAATTTTCAACAGAATACATGATATTTATGAAATTCCGACGCCGTTAAAGGATCGTGATTCCCTATATTTAAGACCTTTAAAAAAGTGGTCTGAGGTCCTCAATATGAACTTGCAATTCAAAGTTTTTTATTCCATTTGAGTCAAAGAAAAGATATCAAGGTTGCTTACAGTCTCTCAGAAAATGGTAATGTGCATGTTCCTGGCCTATTCTATCCATTAATGTCAAATTTAATATAGGTATCGGGACAACTTCATGTGATTTAGAATTGAAATCGGTATGTAAATTGTAAAATCAGACATTCCACGAAAGAATAAACATATTATAATTTTAATATCAATAGATATTTTGCAAATTTGTGTGATGGAATGTATAAAGACGACTCTTAGCTTACTTAAATTCAGTAAATAATATTGATTCTAGTATGTTTTAATGTAAAATAATAAAAAAAAATATATGCATAGCGTTGGAAATTGAAAATCTACATTTGAATTTGTTACACTATAAGTTTTTAAAGAGGAATGCATGATTTAGTTTTTTAAAATCAATAGAATGATTCAAATACGAGTTGGTTCAAACGTTAAATGTGTAGAAATAAGAAAAAAAGAAAATTCGGATATTTTTGCGATTGCGATTTTTCAGAATTGTTTAGTACTGTTATATGTACCTGTATTATATTGATCATTAACAACGGGTTGGTACACTTCAATGTCCAGGACATGTTATGCACTGGGGTAGACTTTTTACATGTAGTTGCGGTCTTCGATCGACAGTAAGATCTACATTTTTGTAATTGATCATACTTTGAAATATTACCTTTTATTATTTACAAGTAATATCGTATGGATCCAAACAAATATTCATAGAATCTGTGTGGAGTAGCGTATAAGTTGTGTACTTAGCATGGATTTATTTTTGGCATAATTAGCAAGGATGTAGAGAAAATGCACATCACTAAAAATTAATACTTTTTCATTTGTAATTAATTTCACTTCATTAGTTGGCATTTAAAATTAAATCGCTTCAATTGTATATCGCTACAAAAACAAATCTTCAAGGACAAATCTATAATTTTGCGTCTTGCTAAAATTTTCATAAATAATACATTTTTTTGAGTGATTTTGAAATAAGACATACATTTTACGTATTATATATAATAAGTGCTCTAAAATTTATAATATGTGCAAGATGAAATTGGCCTTTATTTTTTACGTGCCATTGATACATAATAGCCTCAGATTCAATGAATTTGAATGCATAACAAATATACATTGGTTGGATGCTCAGTATATGTCTACATAATCTTCATGTTTTAGTCTCAATATGTAAGAGCGGAATAATTCCTATTTTTTGACCTTGACCCATTCTTGAAGAGTTATCCCCCTTTACTTTTAATCAATAAAATTCATTTTAAAAACATGTATGTGGTGAAAAATTATTTTTTAATTGTTTTTCTGCTCTTAATAATGATAATCATTTTTTCACCAAAGCATTTTTTATATTCTTAGTATTTAAATTTTTATTTTAAAAAATTTGCTTTTCCCCATAGACTTCAATGCATTTTAAATTAATTAACGACTGCTAAGGTAATTATATTTTTGAAAATTTCTTCTTGTTAATCCTTTTCTATTTTAAACTGCTTTGAATAAGTTGCAGAGTATTTAATATAGGGTGGATATTTAAGGTCGGAAAATTATGTCCTTTTATGGATCGGATACCTTACACATTAGATTATCATTCCGACATTTAACAATGGCTGCCCAAGTACGTGTCGTAACGTCTTTTTAAGGTCCTTAGATATAGATTCGAAGTTAATATTTCCTCACATTTTCTGTATGAAATAATTGCTTACATGCCTCTATAACATTTCATGCGAATATATCATGAAAATCTTATTTTGTCTGGAAGTTATTAAAATTTTAAATTTCTAGACGCGTTTGATTGATACATCCTCAAACTTTCATAAATTTTGACTGTATTCTTAATACTGTTGAAAAGTAGCAAATTTTTTTTATTAATGATAATATTAAAACTATAATCCATAAAATTCAGAGTAGACATATGCAAGAAAAAACCCATTCCCTAATAATATCAGCATGTGCTAAATGTTGTGTACATAAATTATCAAATTGAATGAACCCCTGAAACGAACATAGTTTTTGTAAAAAGGACATGAGCTCTATTGTACGTTTTACAGCGTGTATTCAATTGTTAAAGTCTGCACACACTACTGAGCACGGACTGAAAAAAAAATGATTTTTTTTTTTGTTTTTGCCCATTTACACTCTGTAATTTCTGGATTATATTTTAACATTTTTCATTAATATACGACACATATGGTAAATTTTTAAGTATGAAGTATACATTTTCAATTGTTGAGATGCGTGTCAATCAAACCCGTCTAGAAATTCGAAGTTTCAATAACTTCCAGAAAAATTAAGATTTTAAATATTTTGTCGTATGGAATTTTAAAGCAACATATAAGTTATAAAATTGTACTGAAAAATTGAGAAAAAAAATATCAAATCTGCGTCTAAGCATCTATAAAGAGTTCCAAAATTTAAGAGTTCCGATAATCGCTAATATACATGTATTTTCATTCCCTCTGCTTTCTTCAACTTTGAACCTGCTCTCATCAATTGTGTTCATAGGACTAAAGACGCAACTTCTTTTGCTTTGAGTGAAAAATCATTTTCCATGCTTGCATACATGTAGGTCAAGCTAAACGACATAAATACCCAGTGTGTTCAGGGATACATGTATTATATATGAAATGATGCGCAAAAGTGGTGGAACAAATATTAGTTTTTATTACTAAGAAATTCTACTAAATGCGGCCCCGTGGGGATCCGGGTTTGAATAGGTCCTCAGTACCCCCTTGCTTGTCGTACAAGGCGACTAAATGGGGGGTCCTTCGGATGAGACCGTATAAAACGAGGCCCCGTGTCACAGTAGGTGTGGCACGATAAAGATCCTTCCCTGCTCAAAGGCCGTAAGTGCCGAGCATAGGCCTAAATTTGCAGCCCTTCACCGGCAGTGGTGACGTCTGCATATCAGTGAAATATTCTGGAGAGGGACGTTAAACAGTATACAATCAATCAATCAATCTACTAAACACGAATTGATGATTGTGTCTTTCTAAACAATAGTTTTTGAGCAGTGTATTTGATTGTACTCAAATAAAACTTTTAAACAAATCAAAAATTGAAAACACCTGTCATATTTTTGATTTTCTGGGCACATTTATGTAGGTCATAGAGATGCATCTTTTAATCATAAGTAAAAATAAAGAATTCTCTTTTTATTTGTTTTATTATTGATTATCATAGACACCCCTAACGTTTAAAAACAGTTTTTATTTCTTTGATACATGTATTTGTTGGAACAAAATGCTAAGTAACAAGAACTATTTCATAAAGAACAGATCGTACAAAAATCTCCAAGGTATTTCATATGGACACATCAAAAACTTTCACGAATTTAAGGATAAAAAGCAAACGCATTTTGACCATTAGAAATTAAGTAAAAAAATATATTCGAAAACGATTATAAAAAAGACAAATTATAAATTTTATTAAAGTTAATGATTAAAAAATGAATCTGTCAGTTCAGACATCTAAAGGCGTCTAATCATCATAATTGTCTTTGCCACACTCTTTCCAGAACGAATGGGAGCCCAGGGATTCCGCCAGGAATCAGAGGACCAGGGACCGTTCAGGAAAGCCACGTGACATGCGTTAAACCACCATCCTCCCCTGAAAAACCCAGCACAGTTACTAAAGGAGATCCCGTCATTGTCCTTGTCCGCGGTACTGAAGGGGAGCCCAGATAAATCATAGTTAGGGTGAACTGTGTTCATCATCATATCACTTGCAAATTGAAAAAAAATGTAGCAATTTAGGCAGTTGCTAGGCTGTATAAGGTATATTATTATATGATTAAATAATATCCATATCTCTGATTGGCTGAGATCCAACTATGTTAGAAAAATACTACGTTGTATTGACCTGCACGTGACGTTCCAGGTCAATACAAGGATTTATTTCCTCTACATTGATCTAAAAATAGATTGGGAAATTCCAAATTGATAAAAATTGTTTTGGAAAGCTATTAAACGACTGTGATTTTTAAAAAAAAAAAAAAAAAAAAAAAAAACATAAGCAAATATATATTTTAGGGTGAGGGTGGTAAGAGGGGATGCAGGGATCCCCATCCAACACTTTCACTGAACAACATGTTTTTTTATTTTTTGGCAGTCAGTTTACCCTGATAATACTCCTCTTTTCAAAATCTATCCGATGAAATGACTGACATTATTATTTTTTTCATAATTATACATAATTATACATAATTATGTTTTTCATGGCAACTAAAATTGATAAAAAAAAAACCCATTTCAAATTGATACGACTGGTTAGGTTTATTCACATTTTAATTCTGTTTCTCTGTTGTATTTGGCTAGGACTTAATTAAATGCAAGTTACATGTAACAAGTAATGAACTGTACCACTTTATCAGTGAATCATGTAATAAAACAATTATTGCTGATTTTTTCGGTCAATACAAAGATTTATCCATCTTTGAAGTACAATATTCACCTCGCCCTTCGTGCTCCGTGAATATTGTACTCCTCAGATGGCTAAATCATTGTATTGATCTAAATAAAACAGCAATATATGTATATTTTTAAGTTATTACAGTAGCTTTGAATGAACATTCAGAAATTTGATGTTTTGTGGGTACCTATGAGACTATTAACGGAAACCCGAACACATATTTAAAAAAAATATATTTTTTCGAACGTGTAAAGCAATTCCAATCATGACATTTTTATTAACGTGATATAATGTAAGTTTAATATTAGTGATATTGGAAGATTCCATAAAACCTTACATTCAAATACTTAAAATGTTTATCCGAAAAAGAATTATAAAACAAGTATTGTGTACATACAAAATCTTATCCCCCCTCTCTCTCTCTCTCTCTCTCTCTCTCTCTCTCTCTCTCTCTCTCTCTCTCTCTCTCTCTCTTGTCATATACCTAAGATATACCTAAGGTTCCAGTTGCATTCCCTGTCAGAAAAAGACGATAATTCTCCGTTTCATTTGAAATAGAAAATCGATCATACAACTCATACAAAGTTGTATCATTCACTAGAGTGATCGTAATGTAGAGAGAGGAGTCATTATCTTTTGTTAACTCATGGATAACATCATTTCCTGTTTTGAGTATTTTGAAAATTAATTGATCAGTGCATGTACATTACAATAATTTTATTTTTTAAGATATCTAACTTCTGAATCAATGTTTCTTTTCAACATATCACCAGAGAGTAAAACAAAAACTTATGTTGTAATTTTTGTAAATTGATTTGATTTCATTAATGAAAAAGATGCTTTCTATATAGTTTTTCCTTTATATTTATTTTTTTTCATGTTTTCAATTATTCATTATTTGTTTTATATCTATAAGATTGCTCATTGATATAATGAAATTAGTAATGCACAAAAAAAATTGATTTGATAGCCAAAAGCATTTTTCTCTCTATTTAATTTTATTGGCAAATATCATTTCTCGAATGTGAAATCGGATACAATACAATTTCACATAATTTGATATTACCAATCCAGATATCATGTTCAGGAGCGCCAAACCCATTCTTATATCCTACCCATAGTTTGTCAAAGTCCACAGATCCATTGATCCGTTTTTGAATTGCATATGCAGAAAAAAAAAACATTTTTACAAAAAATATACCTTATTTCATTTCTTTGATACCCTAAATCTCGTTTTTTGACTGATTTCAATTTATGGCCCCTATATTCTGTAGATGGTGCCTTTTAGGTAATGTAAAATAAAGGCTGTAATAGACTTCCTATGTTTCTGTTCATTTTTTAAATAAGGAAAGCATATGCAGGTTGCAAATAATGAAAAATATAAAAACAAACAGCATGTGTTACTTTTCAAAATCAAAACAAACTACTCATAGAATGAACTTGGTGGTGAAATCCGCTTTGGTTATAATATTGAAACAGTATTAAACAAATCCATGGGGTTTTTTTTTGTATGGCATGCTTACAAAATATTTGCCCATGTATATATTTTGTTAACTTAAATTTTATGGGCCTATATATTAAGCAGTTGTCTTATATCAACGAACTAGCGATGAAAATTAAACGAAACTGTTGATATCCCTAGTGAAACGGAAACTGGTTTTTGTGATTTAGTTTCGTATAAAACGTTAGACTTATGTTTTCTTCTAATTTCTTAAACACTAAAAAAATATTAATTTTACAATCATTTAAGTAGTTTGTAACTGCCTATGTATTGGGGCTGCACTGAGGTAATACATGCTGTGTTACAGGAACTCAGGGGACCTCTCTGGTGACGGAGTTGTGAAACCTTAGCTTGTTTCTCCTCCTATATACGGTCGTAAGACCTGAATAAGGCAGACGGATGCAAGGGATAATTAGCTAAGTGTTTCACAGTACACCAAAGCACGTAAGACCTGAATAAGGCAGTCACTTGGTTGTAGAGAGAAGTGGCATACCACAATTAGAGGTGGGGGAAGTGCCAAGATGCAGCAGTACTATTGGAGAGGCAGGGCAAGGAGAAAATTACTTGCGGGAGACACCCGTTGACCACAGTTAGTGGTTGTCCAATCAAGAAGAAACCCCATTGTATTTGTATATATTTGATTATAATCGTATTGGTCAACAAAAATCTGAGTTAACAGGTTAACGAACCTGAGTGTAACGCCTCGGTGATACAAGACGTATCACCAAACACCCAAGCTCGGCTGCGTTGCACGTTACATTATTTGGTGGCAAGCGTCGGGATTTTGTTGACCATGGATTCACATAAGAAGGTGTCAGAAACTATAGAGCGGATGGAGAAGCTCTTAGAAAGGATGAGAACGCCAACCAACAATGATGGGCAGACAAAAGCGGCAAGCGAAGAGTCTGGATATGCAACACACAGAACTGATAATCAAACGGCCGGTATGTCAGGAGATGTGTCATTTGACGAGTACGGCGCACGGCCTAAAGTTAGATTTCCAGACGAAGGCAAACCAATCTACACACCAAATGCTGGGGTTGACGACGTTTTGACGGGCCATCTATTTGACACGCAAAAACCACAGAGGCAGTCAATGGGGACAGAAAATGCCAAGACAGGTCATAAAATCAAGCTAGCCACGTATGACGGAACCAGTTCCTGGCTTGACTACAAATCTCATTTTGAGGCCTGTGCTATTGTAAATGGCTGGGCAGAAGAAAAGAAAGGTCTTTATTTAGCTGTATCACTGCGTGGCCAAGCACAGGCAGTGTTAGGTGACTTGCCAAGCAATACTGGTTAGCACTATAAGACAATGGTCAGATCCCTTGAGGAGAGGTTCTCCCTTCCTAACCAAACAGATCTGTACCGTGTTCAGCTAAAAGAACGAAGACAACGAGCATCGGAGTCCATACCAGAGTTAGGTCAGGCCATCAAACGACTAACCAATCTAGCCTACGCATCAGCACCTGGTGATGTACGAGAAACTCTGGGCAAAGATCCATTCATAGATGCCTAGGGAGATGTCACAAATTCTCAGGCATTGCAAAGAATTGTATATAGATGTAAAAAAAATTGTAAATAGTTAATCATATGCGGGACGCATATAATCTTGAGGGGAGAGTAGTGAAACGGAAACTGGTTTTTGTGATTTAGTTTCGTATAAAACGTTAGACTTATGTTTTCTTCTAATTTCTTAAACACTAAAAAAATATTAATTTTACAATCATTTAAGTAGTTTGTAACTGCCTATGTATTGGGGCTGCACTGAGGTAATACATGCTGTGTTACAGGAACTCAGGGGACCTCTCTGGTGACGGAGTTGTGAAACCTTAGCTTGTTTCTCCTCCTATATACGGTCGTAAGACCTGAATAAGGCAGACGGTTGCGGGGGATAGATTAGCTAAGTGTTTCACAGTACACCAAAGCACGTAAGACCTGAATAAGGCAGTCACTTGGTTGTAGAGAGAAGTGGCATACCACAATTAGAGGTGGGGGAAGTGCCAAGATGCAGCAGTACTATTGGAGAGGCAGGGCAAGGAGAAAATTACTTGCGGGAGACACCCGTTGACCACAGTTAGTGGTTGTCCAATCAAGAAGAAACCCCATTGTATTTGTATATATTTGATTATAATCGTATTGGTCAACAAAAATCTGAGTTAACAGGTTAACGAACCTGAGTGTAACGCCTCGGTGATACAAGACGTATCACCAAACACCCAAGCTCGGCTGCGTTGCACGTTACATTATTTGGTGGCAAGCGTCGGGATTTTGTTGACCATGGATTCCTACAAGAAAATGTAAAAAACTCTAGAGCGGATGGAGAAGCTCTTAAAAAGGATGAGAACGACAAAAAGCGACGATAATCAGACAAATGCGGCAAGACAAGAGTCTGGATATGAAATACGCAGTACTGATAATCAACCGGCCGGTATGTCAGGAGATTTGTCATTTGACGAGTACTGCGCACGGCGTAAAGTTAGATTTCCAGACGAAGGCAAACCAGCTACTCACCAAATGCTGGGGTTGACGACGTTGTGACGGCCCATCTATTTGACACAACAAAACAACACAGGCAGTCAATGGGGACAGACAATGCCAAGACAGGCCATTTACTAGTAATCAAGCCAGCCACGTATGACGGAACCAGTTCCTGGCTTGACTACAAATCACATTTTGAGGCCTGTGCTATTGTAAATGGCTGGGCAGAAGAAAAGAAAGGTCTTTATTTAGCTGTATCACTGCGTGGCCAAGCACAGGCAGTGTTAGGTGACTTGCCAAGCAATACTGGTTAGCACTATAAGACAATGGTCAGATCCCTTGAGGAGAGGTTCTCCCTTCCTAACCAAACAGATCTGTACCGTGTTCAGCTAAAAGAACGAAGACAACGAGCATCGGAGTCCATACCAGAGTTAGGTCAGGCCATCAAACGACTAACCAATCTAGCCTACGCATCAGCACCTGGTGATGTACGAGAAACTCTGGGCAAAGATCCATTCATAGATGCCTAGGGAGATGTCACAAATTCTCAGGCATTGCAAAGAATTGTATATAGATGTAAAAAAAATTGTAAATAGTTAATCATATGCGGGACGCATATAATCTTGAGGGGAGAGTAGTGAAACGGAAACTGGTTTTTGTGATTTAGTTTCGTATAAAACGTTAGACTTATGTTTTCTTCTAATTTCTTAAACACTAAAAAAATATTAATTTTACAATCATTTAAGTAGTTTGTAACTGCCTATGTATTGGGGCTGCACTGAGGTAATACATGCTGTGTTACAGGAACTCAGGGGACCTCTCTGGTGACGGAGTTGTGAAACCTTAGCTTGTTTCTCCTCCTATATACGGTCGTAAGACCTGAATAAGGCAGACGGATGCAAGGGATAAACAGCTAAGTGTTTCACAGTACACCAAAGCACGTAAGACCTGAATAAGGCAGTCACTTGGTTGTAGAGAGAAGTGGCATACCACAATTAGAGGTGGGGGAAGTGCCAAGATGCAGCAGTACTATTGGAGAGGCAGGGCAAGGAGAAAATTACTTGCGGGAGACACCCGTTGACCACAGTTAGTGGTTGTCCAATCAAGAAGAAACCCCATTGTATTTGTATATATTTGATTATAATCGTATTGGTCAACAAAAATCTGAATTAACAGGTTAACGAACCTGAGTGTAACGCCTCGGTGATACAAGACGTATCACCAAACACTCAAGCTCGGCTGCGTTGCACGTTACACTATTTTCCAAGATTTCTTTGTCAATGACTGGCGGTGTTTAGAAATTCTATAATTTTTATTTTATTATTATTAAGTAGGCTAATTTTAAATGTTAGGATACATATTACAAAAATCATTAGGGTGAGTTAACCATGCATCGGACATATACCTTGCTTCGGACAACTTTAGACAATAAACCCTTTTTCAACTTAAGAGTTCTGTGTATTTATTTGTTTCTAACTTGAAACTGAAGATTAAAATTTTTAAATGATACCAATTGTTTTTATCATGTTGTGACAAAAATACTCCGAGAATGGCCTTGAAGTTACGTCATATTTTATATCATCAAAGGGGAATAACCAGAAATTTATGATTATGCATATTTTTAGATTTATCGTTCTTTTAAATTCGACTTCAACGGAACGAGTCAGACTTTGGTAAAGTTTGTCAAAGATTGGTTCTACATACATTTTAAAGAAATTTCACTTCAATGTTTGTGTAATTCTTTTTAAAGCTGGGTTTTACTAGTATGTTTATTTTTCCGTACATCGGACACAAATTAACCATGCACCGGACACTTTCCATTGCAAAGGTAAGCACTACCATTTTCATACAGAACCCAGCTGACAGCTGATTTTTGCAAAAATAGAAAATAAAAACTCTAAAGTTTCAGTAAAAAAAAAAAAACAAGTTATCGATATATGACGTCTAGATTTTGACTATTTATTTATTTCTCCAAACCAGACTATCATAACCCATGCGAAAAAGGCGCGAATTACAGCATTACAAGCATTTTAAAGCCTTTCTATGGCAAAGTTAGGCATCTTGAATAGTTCTACATTTGTGCAACGATATCGTCAATTAAATTTAAGGTGAGGGTTATTTATGAGATAAAATATAAAAGTTTATCCATATCAAGGATTTCAAAGCACTGTGATAAAGGTATATATTTTCGGTCGAAATACCGTCTGTCCGATGCATGATGAATAATGTCCGATCCATGGTAAATTTTGATTTATTTGGAAAAAAAATCAATTTTTGGTGATATTTCCTCAAAAAAGGCATCTAATTGTGTTCCAAATTTATATTTTAATCACATACTAGATGTTAGGCTCCATTTTGATAATTTTCCGTCGGTAGCGATATCGCTTAAAACTTGATGAAGTACAAGGATGTCCGATGCATGGTGAATTCACCCCAAATGAAACTTCTAATAAATGAACATATATAATCTAATTAAATTTTGGGTTTTAGGTGTCTAAAAGCATATTTCATCGACTCAATCAAAAAATAAAATAAGTTTTGGAGCATTGTAAAAGCATCTATTTTCGTGAGGGCTTAATTTCAAGGTTTTCGTAAACAAATATTGGTTTGTGGAGATTTTACGTCGTGGTAGGAAAATGTTAAATAGTAATGCATATAAAATTTTACATTTCGTGTTGGTAATAAATTTGTAGGTCTCTCCATACGCCAAAAACATCGAAAATGAAACCCAGAGAAAGTTAGGCATTTCACAGTATTTCAAAGAAGTTCTTTTCATAATATGGAAAAATAAGATTGTACAGGATTGAAATAATCAGAACGTTCATCAATTTATGTTTTTAGTTCATTCATCTAACTTTTTGAAAAGTTTTAATATTGCAACACGCTTCAAATTATTATATACACCATCACAATTCGTAGGAATTTCCCCGACGTAACCAGTGGAACAGTTACACCTGTACCCTCGAGCAATGGTTTGATCTGCTTCACAAGTAGCTCCATTCCTACAACTATGGCTCTCACATACTTTATCTACAGAAAGAGGTATTTAGATACTTTTTTATATAATTATTGCAATATGATAATTAAACCAATCAATGTCCACAGAAGAATAAAATCGTCATCTTCATTCAAACACTTAAATTGTAAAACATTTTTGGATGTATGCTTAAAAGTTCTCCCATATACATGTATATTTTTTATGGTGAAAAGTATCGAGTAATAACAAAAGGATTTACACTGAGTAAAATGAATACCTTCGCAACTTTCCCCGATATAACCCAAGGCACAGTTAAAATTATAACCCCGATCACTGCTCTGATCCACTTCACAATTAGCTCCATTCTGACAGACATGGCTGTCACATACCTTGACTGCAGTGATGACTATCTTTATATAATAATCCTTATTAACTTAATTAAGCAAAGAATTCAAAACGTTCGTTTCCTTTGAATTGATAAAGATCTCTTCTTTTCTTATTTGTATTTTCGAAATTTTATTCAAAGATTTGATGATCCTTTCGGCAATTTTCAAAACCAATTTCCTTTTGTACATTCAGTATGGTGATAACATGTATCATTTGTAGTTCATGTATAAGGGTTTGCAAAAGCTGAAGTGGAGACATAATAATATTTCAGTTATGTACGACTTACTTTCACATATTTCTCCAGAAAAACCTTCGAGACAAACGCACGTGTACTCAGTTCCCGGGAATGTATACATTTCAGTACAAATACCACCGTTCTGGCATGGATTAGGAAAACAGCCTAAAATAATTACAAATCATTCTTTTTAGGATAAAAGCCTAAAATTATTACAAATCATTCTTATTAGGATTAAAGTCAAAATAATTACAAATAATTCTTAATAGGAAAATAGCCTAGAATAATTACAAAACATACTTATTAGGAAAACAGCCTAAAATTATTACAAATCATTTCTATTAGAATAACAGCCTAAAATAATTAAAAATCATTCTTGTTTTTAATTTTGTATTTTGTTACACTTCCTTCAATTCCACAAAAAAGTCGACCAATAAACCATCTTAAAACGTACTTTTAATTTCCTTTCTGCTTAAAGAACTTATTATTTATTTTTTATCTTCTAAATTTCTCAATGGAGGAATCAAATAATTATTTCTATTGATAATTTTTAACATATAAAGCAAGCTTTTAAGATTGACTTCGCAACTGCGTTAAAGTTTTTTATTCACAATATGGTGTAGATAATACTATCATAAAACTTTTGCCAACCCATAATCACGTACTATATTAAAATCCATTTCTTAAATGAAGATTTTAAGTTAATCCGTACTGCGAACCTATTCCTGATCAAGTAATTTATTATTGTGTTTCATCATCAATGCATTTTATTCTATATCTATAATTAAATGGTAAATTTCTATTATTCATGAAAATTCATCTTAGGCTTAAACGTTTGTTTACACACAAAAAATATTTCTAAAACGGGAAAAGATATGAAAGAGACAACTAGTTGCATTGCCGCTTTTATGACAAATCAGAATCTCATTTGTATTTCTAGCTTTCAAATGTAGCTTTTATGTTAAAAAGAACAATAACATGAGCAATTGTCAGAACAAAGTTCCCTCATTTCTGAACAAAGTCTTGTACATGTATTCTACTTACAATGACTGACTGATCTTTTTGTGAGTGATGCCAATGGTAAACTGATAGCGTATACAACAAAAATACAATGTAGCCACGGCAATCTGAAAATAAAAAATTGCAAGAATTTTGTTTTATTTCTATAGTTCTTGAGTAGATGAACGACATTCGTACATAGCCCTCAAATGTATCTGCAGATAAAATCACGTGACGAGTCTCAATAAAAAAAAACCCTAATCTTTTTCAATATGTATCGAATAACCATATTTACATTTTATTAGATATACTAGTACTTAAAAGAAGTGACATCGCAATAAGAAAATGTACTTTTTATTAAAAAGAAGTGTTTATATTTTCATTGGGACATTTACTGAAGTGTGAAGGTCGCATCGCTTGTTATTGAATATTATTGTTAATTTACTCTCATTAATTATTGTCAGTAAAGCATTAAGAACAAACCATGGCGGATCTTGTAGTGTATTTTATGTCAACTTCACTGTTATATCTAGTCAATGTATGGAAGCTATTTTTGTTAATTAATACAAATTCTTTGAAATACTTGATTGTATAGTTGGATGCCAAAGCAAATGTCTTCGTCTCAAGTGTAAGTTTGTAGAAATATCGAACAAACTGGTTAAGAGAGGATAATGGTGAGTGTCCATAGGAATTTAAAGAATTTATTCAAAGGCTTGATAATTGAAGAAAGACTATAAATATTTTGTCATCAGATTCTCTTAAAATCAACATCAGAGTATGAGTTAGAAAATATTGAGATTCTTTAAAATTAAAAGTGGTAAGAATAGACTTTTTTCTCGCTGCTTTGAAGGCCTACAACATCACCGCAATAATTAACAATAATCACTTTTACTACATTTCTTTTTACTTTAGATAGCTATTGTATATAAGTGTTCTTTAAAAATTATTCTTTTCTGCTTTTCGATGAATTAAAATATCAACAGCTTTTTTTCTCGTGTCTTTTATATCCAATGTTTTGAAAAAATTACAATTTTGGTTTTTTTCTCGTCATTTTAGAGCGCTTGGGAAAAAATATTACATTTTCTTTACACAAAGTTTTACATCTTTAAAAAGAAAAGATGAAGTGATTTCCACTAATACAGGTATATCTGTAAATCAACGGTTTTTTTCCTATCTTTTTTTTAAATTGTCGAACACTTCTGTATTCGTATCTTTTGTGTATTAGAAAATTGTCAACAGACAGTGCAGACAGAATTAAAATATTACTTAATATATATAAAAACTAGAAATTTGCTAAATTTCACTATAATGTACTACATTTTCTTTTTCTTGGGGACTACTGTAATCGATTTGTAGTTCTACATGTATGCATAAAAATAATAATTTTAATATATATTATAATACATTATGCATATTCAAGGGAAAAACCTACCTTTAATACTTGCATTGTCGTTTTTTGTCGTAGAATAGACTGTTAGAAGAGAAATCAAGGGTTTTATGGATAATTATTGATTAAATATTACTTGATATATCCTTATATAAGCTTGATTGAATTTTTTTTCTTTTTCTTAAGTTTTTACTCAGGTCTAGGGAATCTCATCAAAATGAGTGTACGAGGTAGAAGAAGTGGACATGGGCATCGTTCAATAAGTAATGCATATTTTATCATAATAGATGTCGAGGCATTTAATTTGATTTTTTTTTCACAGCTGAAAAGTTCAATTAAGAAGGTCCTGAATACAGAAAACCCCATGAATTTTCCTGCCGTCTTCGCAAAGAAATTCACTTTTAAAGTAAACATGGTCAATAGACTGAGAGAAAAAATGTTTATAAATAACTGACAAGAAGATAAAAAGAATATTGTATGTAAAAAATTTGCTTTTTACATAAATCGTTGTAGAACTCATACCGATTTTAAGATATGATTTTATGCGTGTACAAAACTTTATCTTTAATGCTGTATACTTGTCAGATTGTTTCAATAATTCAAAAGAATTTTTTTTTAAGTTTAAATATAGCAGTCAATCTCGCCAATTCAAATGTGTGGGGACACTAAAAAATATTATTGTTATGTGCCACTTGATATATGAAAATGCTAAATTTCCATGGAAAGACACCTTTAGATAATAGACATTAAATTGTCACAGCATTTTATAGAATCTTGACAAAAAAAAGTGACAAAATTTCTATCAGACAGTTTTTTTTTCTTACAAATGCGTCGCCCGCGTGGCGCAGTAGTTAGAGCGTCTGCTCTAGAGTCGCGAAGTAAGGAGTCAATCCTTACGTCGCGGGTTCGAATCCCACTGCGGGACGTGGAGACCGGTCCTTCGGATGAGACCGTATAAACCGAGGCCCCGTGTCGCAGTAGGTGCTGGCACGAAAAAGATCCCTCCCTGCTCAATGGCCCTGAGTGCCGAGCAAAGGACAAAATTTGTAGCCCTCCACCGAATGGGGTCTCAACTAATTTTTATCTGTCTAATTTATTTTTTTTTAATTTAAGTTCGATGATATGGGCAATTTGGAAAGACATTTTGACTTCTATTACCAAAGTAAATATAATTTAATAGATTTATAAAAGAAGTTGTTTATGATTACAAAATTAGTCCGAAACAAATGGTATGGTTTTATTCACTTATTTCCAAATTCATATGATACAAGTAACAACGGGAACAATGACATGATGTCCATTCAATTTCATGCAAATTTTAGCATATTCTGATTTGTGTTTTATCTTAATCACATATGCAATCGAATTTGTTCTAAATGTAATTGACTAATGCAATTTGGCGTTAAAGGAATAGAAAATGTATTTTAAACCTAGGAAAGTGAATAAACTTGCAATGCAGTGGTGGCTATTATTCTTCAGTCAATGCCAGAATTTCATCGCAATTTCTTACGGCAGTGTGTTTATTGTTGGCCAATGCAGGTAGCAAAACTATCAAAAGGGCGAATGCAGGCTGCACAACTATAAAAAGGGCCAATGCAGGCAATGTGAATCGCTCTTTCTTTATCCTTTTCCCTCTCTCTTTCTATCTATGGTCACTCGGGCATTTCA
>NW_026923314.1:0-21215 GCF_032062105.1 Saccostrea cuccullata | reverse complement strand
CTTGACTGTTTTATCCATTTCTAAAGAAATGGGCGTGTGATAAGATGACAATAAACACTCCAAAGATAGCTCAAAACGTTCCATTCGACCGGAAAATTTTACCACTTCAATGCGCTTCATTGTAACAAAGATAGACCAAATATGTTTTTAAGTAGACAGTAGACGTCAAGCAATTACAATGGGATGCATTGCAGCACTGATTTTTTTTTATTTAAGATCATCCAATCTGTCCCTAACTTTTTAAAAAAGAAAAATTAAAATTAACGAGATTTTGTTTCAACTTTATCTTCAATCTTCTGCACAAGTCACAATATAAAAGCAGGGGTTAGAGTCAGAGGAATCTCGGATTATTGGTTAGCATGCGCTTTCAACTCTTCCTTTTTCTTCATCAACCCTCAGAGCAGAACACACGAAATTTTTGTGTCCGTCAAATTTTGTTTAAATCGACATCCATCATTGGCATCGATAAAATAAACTGGAAAGATGTTGCGAGCTCCCAGAAAATCGAAGTCCAAGAGTCCATATGCATGTCCTAGCGGTCAAGCTGCTGCAGCTATCTCCACTGCGGTTAGGACCACACCACGAACCCAGGCGGCCATTACACGGACTAGGCCTCAAGGCACTACAGCTACGTCAACCGTTTCGGCGACGGCGACGATACCTCAGGTTTCTACTTTAACCACCGGTATTCCTGTTATCAGCATGATGGAACAAGCCTTACAGACCCAGCCAAGTCAGCAGGACGTGGTTAACGAACAGGGGACTGGGAGCACAACTGACCCAGGTACAATACACACAGTTGATTCATTGGCTTTGCCTTTACCATTTTTAAGTACAGCTTCCCCCTTAGGTGTTCATGTATCACAAAGTTTGAAAGAAAAAATATATAACAATGAATTTGTTCATCTCAACAAACTACTATTTCATGACCCCACCTCTACACCTACAAATCAAATAGTTTTTGAGGATGGTACATTCCAACTTAAACCCAAGATTAAAGAACAAAAAATTGTGAACATATCTCAGTGGGTGGATGCTTTTTTGATTTTTGGATCAATTTATTTTGTGAAGCATCCTACTGAAGCATTGTCTTTGTTCAGGTATATGGCAACGATAAAGAGGGGGGGGGGGGCAGATAATATGTATCAGGGTTGGCAAGAATATGACATTCAGTTTCGATTAAAAAAGTCATTCAACTCCGCAATCAGTTGGGCATCTGTGGATGCAGAACTCTGGTTAGTTTATATGCAACCACCAAGTAATAAAGCAAGTGGGAATCAGTCGAGAAATCCTCAAACTAGCTTAGCACCTTCTCGTTTAAAATGCTATAGTTTTAATTTTCAAGGGCTGTGTAATAAATACATGTGTAATTATTTACACCAATGTCTTAAATGCAACGGCCTACATCCTATGAAAACTTGTATCAAAGGTAGCCAGTTTCAAACAACTTCAGTAAATCACGATACTAACAATAATTATTACAGGAACAGTGGAAACCAGTTCCAGAAGGGACAAAAACATTAGTTTACAAGTGGCAAATGACCTTCAGCTTCAGCTATGGGATTTGGGCAGATCACCTATAAATGTATCACTTTTAGAACAGTTGTTACAAAATTACCCAGACCGTGAGAATGCCAAATGTTTGGCTAATGGTTTTAAATTTGGTTTTAAATTAAATTACCTTGGAGATAGAAAACGGATAGAATATAAAAACATGCTATCTACCCAACAATTTGTAAATGAGATTCAGGTCAAGATAGACAAAGAAATAGAGCTTGGGAGAGTGTTAGGCCCTTTTCCTTACCCTACCATTTCTTATTTACGTTGTAACCCCATAGGTATTCTTCCAAAGAAACAAGGGGGTTGGCGCATGATCACCAATTTATCTTATCCTATAGGGGATAGTTTGAATGATTATATAGATTCAGAGTTGTGTTCGGTCAATTATTCAACTTTTGATGATGCATTAAAAGTCATTTCGGCCAAAGGTGAGGGGGCATTAATGGCAAAAATGGATGTTTCAAATGCATTTAGGTTGTTACCTATATGTCCTCAAGATTTTTGTTTATTAGGTTTTAAAATTGCAGACTCGTACTACACAGACAAATGTTTGCCCATGGGCTGTTCAATATCTTGCTCATTGTTTGAAAAGTTTTCAACTTTCCTTCATTGGGAAGTGCAGCATAGATCAAATATTGAGAGTATAGTTCACTATTTAGATGATTTTTTATTTGTTGGAGAGAAATCTACAGATGAATGTCAAATATTAATGTGTTGTTTTCAAGAACTCTGTCAAGGGCTGGAGGTTCCATTAGCTGTAGAGAAAACTGAGGGTCCAACTACTCGTATTTGTTTTTTGGGCTTAGGAATTGACACTATAACTCAAACGATTTTTATTCCAGACGACAAAATAAAGGAATTGTTATCAAAGATCCAAAATGTTCTAAGTTGTAAAAAGGTAACGCTCAAGCAGTTGCAATCCCTCGTAGGAGCATTGGCCTTTGTAGTTAAGGCATTACCAGCAGGAAGGGCTTTTTCTCGTAGGATTTATGGGGCAATGGAGGGAGTTAAAAAATCATTTCATTTCATGAGAATAACAAATGAAATTAGAATGGATTTGCAGATGTGGGTTCAATTTTTGCTCAACTTTAATGGTACTACGCCATTTCTTTCTCAACACTGGCATGACAGTGAATTTTTAGAATTTTTTACAGATAGTTCAGGAGCATATGGCTGTGGGTAGTATTTGGAAATCATTGGTCTTGTTTATCCTGGCCTACATACTGGTCTTCAGACATAATTAGGGATATAACATTACTGGAGCTTGTTCCCATAGTATTGGGTATTAGTCTTTGGTCTTCTAAACTTAAAAACCTTAAATTGTTGCTTCATGTAGACAATATGGCTCTAGTGCAGATTATCAATCAAAAAACGTCAAAAAACAAAAGAGTCATGGTGTTGCTACGTTTCTTAGTTCTGAAAACTCTTCAATTTAATATTCAAATTAAAGCGCAACATATAATGGGTGTGAAGAATAATGTGGCTGATGCAATTTCTCGATTTCAGTGGTCCAGGTTCAGGCAGCTAGCCCCTTTGGCAGATCGATTTCCCTCTTCGGTACCAATGCAATTTGGGGAAATTATGGAGAAACTATAAACAAACTTTTGCAAGATAACATATCAGAAAATACTGGTAAAGTTTATAAACAAGGACTATAGAGTTTTTATAATTTTAGAGTCAATTGTGAATTTCAGCAAACCTGGCCTCCACCTCTTGACCATATTTTAAATTTCATAGCTTATATATGTCTGAGAAGGGATGTTCCTTTTCTACAGTCAAATGCTACATGTCAGGGATAAGTTTTCTAATTAATGTAAATGGTTGGAAAAATCCGTTAGAGTCTTTTTTGGTGAAGAAATTGATGGCAGGGTACAAAAAGTCGTCTTTGTCTAGTGATATGCGTCGACCAATCACATTGGCATTGTTGCACAGATTATTGAGTGCAGTACCGCATTTGGCTTTCTCAACATATGAAGCAGTATTATTTCAGTCATCTTTTGCCTTGGCATTCTTTGCATTGTTGAGAGTAAGTGAAGTTATAGATTTAAGAAGGGATGATATTCAGATTTTAGACAGGGGAATATCAGTGTTTATAAAAAGTTCAAAAACGGACCAATTAGGCTCTGGGGCTTCAGTTTGGGTGCCTAACACGTCACAATCAGTACTGCTGGTGAATTTTTTGAAGGAGTTTTCCCTGCTGTCTAGCAAAATTGATAGGGATGTGTATTTTGCCCACTTTAACTCAAAGCCATTGACACAGTTTCAGTTTTCTAGCATGTTACATAAATCCTTAAAATTTCTAGATATCAAAACTTCGAGTTACAAAACCCACTCATTTCGCATTGGGGGTGCTACTCACTTGTATCTGGAAGGGTTGTCTGAAAGTGAAATTCAACAAAAGGGTAGATGGAAATCAACAGCATATAAATCATACATTCGTCCTTTAAATACTTAGGTGCAAGTGTTAAGGTTATTGATAGAAATTACACAATATGTTTGATTGAAATTGATGCATTGATTTTCTGCAGGGGTCATTTGGATTATAGGATCTTCAATTGTACATTGGGCACATAGCTATGCAGTCAAATCTAATCAGTCACACCTGGGATTAGGCCAAACGAAAATATTGTGGCATGGAATTCGTGGAATGGTATGGGAGCAATTAAACCCAACATTAGACTTTTTATTAGTTAGTAACAGAACTCCAGATATCATTATTATTCACTGTGGGGGGAACAACATTGGACAACAGCATAACACTTTAAGAGGTATACAAATGATGATAAAGGCTAATTTAGCAAAGGTAAAAGAACGATTACCAAATTGCAGTATTATTTGGTCTCATATCTTGCAAAGTAGAAACTGGTCAAATGTTGTAGCTAACACTGAAGGAGAAAAATGTAGGCGGAGAATCAATAGTTCAGTAGCATCTTTTGTATTAAATACTGTAGAAGTACTTTTTTCCGCGTGGTATTAATTTACGCTATGTACGCGGTCACAAACTTTCCGCGGAAATTCGTCCAAGCGTACTTAACATAAATGTAAGGCATATAGAGTCAGTCTAAGAAATCCGCTTAATTTTCTACACGCAGATTAAACAGAAATTGAAATTCCGCGGAATTATGACCCCGTGGAAAAAAGAACGTCTACAGTAAATTAAATGGAGCAGCTATTAAGTACCCAGATATAACTGCAAATCAAAGAAATTTATTCCGCTCAGATGGTGTTCACATGACAGATTAGGCAATGATTTGTTTATTAATACTGTAAAGGGTGCATTGAAACAATTTTTACCTTGTAAATTTCAAAACAGGACCTTTCCTTGAAATGGTTGTGCTTGTCATGGTTAGGTATTGTAACGCTTCGGAACGCCTGCCTTGTGCTGAGAACAAAAACTTCGGTGTAAAGTTTTATAATTTTATTCAGTAATACATGAACAGCGAAAATAAATAACAATGTTTGAAATTCACACAAGTCTCAACCCTCGGGACATAGATCTAAGACCAAAATCAGTACAACTACTGATATAGAACTGGGCAACTGGCACTATTTCCAGTAAATTTATGATTTAAGTAGAAATTCCCCCGACCAAAATAAAACGTAAAGGCTCTCTATAAATAACTTATAATTAATTTACAAATAAATATTCCCGCTACTAGTTCGCAAAATGTAACGATCCCTCCCCCATTTTTCTTGAATCTCATTTTTTATCTTGGCATTTATCTAAAGCACTTTCATGCATACTTTAAATTCATTCATCAATTCTTGTATGGAATGTTGAAATGTCCAGCGAGAGTTATGTCTTAAATGTTGGTTGACAACTGCTTAAGTGTAGTGAAGATCTATGCCATTTTTCTTGTGTTTCGATGTGTTGAATGTCAGATTTTGTCTTGTTATTTAATTACACGCTTTTTGTTGGCTTAATTGTACATACGTAATTATAAAGTTGTGCTGTAATTCAGGATTATCTTAAAGTTACCTTATTTCTTGTGTGATCGATGTTTTATGGTCTTCGAGTACACATGTTCACTGAAACTTCTGCCGCCGCCATACTTTGTTTACTTGTGTATTTTCCCATGATGCTTCACGGTGATCTATTTTTACTGGAGTTATTTCGGCGGAAGATTTGATTGTAAATTCTTTTAAATTAAATGTTAAACAGTGTTAAATGAGCTTTTAAAAGTGTAATTTTATGTTTTATGAATTTATTTAATTTATTTACGTATTGTAATAATTTTACATACGATGTACGAGAGTGAGATTTCGTTACGGGACGACGATTACATTTGATTGGCTGATTATTATTTACGGGATGGAATTATTAGTTATGATTGGTTATGAATTATTGCGGGTTTTGTTAATTCTATAAATACCCAGATGCTGAATATTGTTTGCTCTCTCGTTTTCTTTGTGACCTAGAGAAAGGTTGCCAGTTTTGTCCAGAGTAATTTAAGGTGTGTACTATTTCAGTATCTAAGTGACTGAAGTACATATTAAATACGTAATGTTAGGTTAGGCTAAATTCATATTACTAGTAATTGTACTAGTTTTATTTATAATTACTAGTTGTGAACTAGTTATTTTTTTTATCTTCTTTAGCCCAGTTTAGGAGTTAGGAAATATTTCTGCAGCGTGCTAGTAGTTGTACTAGTAGAGGGAATATTTATTTGTAAATTAATTATGTCATTTATAGAGAGCCTTTACGTTTTATTTTGGTCGGGGGAATTTACTTAAATCATAAATTACTGGAAATAGTGCCAGTTGCCCAGTCCTATATCAGTAGTTGTACTGATTTTGGTCTTAGATCTATGTCCCGAGGGTTGAGACTTGTGAATTTCAAACTGTTATTTATTTTCGCTGTTTATGAATTACTGAATAAAATTATAAAACTTTACATCGGAGTTTTTGTTCTCAACACAAGGCAGGCGTTCCGAAGCGTTACAATTTTTGGCATCCCGCCGTGGATGCCAAAATTGTAACGCTTCGGAACGCCTGCCTTGTGCTGAGAACAAAAACTTCGGTGTAAAGTTTTATAATTTTATTCAGTAATACATGAACAGCGAAAATAAATAACAATGTTTGAAATTCACACAAGTCTCAACCCTCGGGACATAGATCTAAGACCAAAATCAGTACAACTACTGATATAGAACTGGGCAACTGGCACTATTTCCAGTAAATTTATGATTTAAGTAGAAATTCCCCCGACCAAAATAAAACGTAAAGGCTCTCTATAAATAACTTATAATTAATTTACAAATAAATATTCCCGCTACTAGTTCAAATACTAGCACGCAGCAGAAATATTTCCTAACTCCTAAACTGGGCTAAAGAAGATAAAAATAACTAGTTCACAACTAGTAATTATAAATAAAACTAGTACAATTACTAGTAATAATTAATTTAGCCTAACCTAACAAGTTTGTCATCTGTTGTCCAGTGGTATCTATCTGCAACTTCCTCAAAACGACAGAACCAGACAGACCAGTCTTCTTTCCCTGTGTATGGAGGAATCTTTACATTGTGATGCTTACTAGCCTTTTTCCGGTACACAAAGTCAGACTCTTGCGATGTTTCTCTGTCGCTACTCAAACACTCGTGAGACGTATTACATGTATCTGATTGTCTGTTGTCAGGGTTGGTCCTTTGGTGATGATCTTGTTCAGAGAGCTGTTTAATTTTCTCTTGTAAATGCTCTACCATCTCCGTGAGCTGGATAAGTGCAGTTTGCTCGCTTTCTGTCCTTGATATATCTCGTGCACTTCTCATGGGAGCAGAGAAGGTCTGATTCGGCCTCACAGGTACAGAACCTGTACACAAACTTACAGGCACAGAACCTGTACTTACACCAGGCACAGAACCTGTACATGTACATAAGCTTACAGGTACATTACCTGTACACAAACTTAGAGGTAAATGAGTTCTTGCGCAAATGTTGTGAGCTGATGTTGTAATTGTGGGAAATGGGGTAAACATATGTGCGCTCTGGTTTTGATGACAATAAACAGGACCTTGAAAACTCGCAGTACAAGGAACTGCATAAGAGTTCACAGGTAAGGTAGTGTGATAATTTGTACCTGTACATGAACTCAAAGAAGTGCTGTGTGTATGAGAGTTCACAGGTAACCCATATACTGGACTTGCTGTCTGTGTTGTGGAGGGGCTCATGTGAGTACCTGTACTAGGGACTGCAGGTATATACATACTAGGGACAGCTGTCGGCTCTCTAGGAAAACCTGTACATAAATTCTCAGCAAAATGTGAGCAAACAGGTACAAAAGGCATCTGAGTTATGGGACCACAGGTGTGAAGATGGCTCATTTTAGGCGTAACTACACTGTCTGCTGTCTGTGGCTGCTCTGTAGTAGAACTCACAGTTACAGAAACTGTATCTGAGTTTCCAATAAAAGGTGTAGATTCTCCGTCTCTCACAACGTCTGCCTGAGAACTCACAAGCATTAAACTTGTATCTGAGTCATGTAAATTTGCTAACTGAGAGGCTTCTTTATTTGAATGAACAACTGGCTTAGTTCTGTGCATGTCGGTTCCTTCACACGGAAATTCACATTCGCTTTCATTTTCTCTTACAGTATCTACGGAGGAGCACGAAATCCGTGAGGTAGATCTAGATTCCTGAAGACCACGACGCCTCCGTCGACTTTTACGACCTGCCATTGTGATTTATTTTTATTTGATGTTTGCTTAATAAAATTTTTGTTTCTCAAACACAGACGAAGCGTTGTTATGATTCGATGTAACGCTGGATGCCAAAATTGTAACGCTTCGGAACGCCTGCCTTGTGTTGAGAACAAAAACTTCGATGTAAAGTTTTATAATTTTATTCAGTAATACATGAACAGCGAAAATAAATAACAGTTTGAAATTCACAAGTCTCAACCCTCGGGACATAGATCTAAGACCAAAATCAGTACAACTACTGATATAGAACTGGGCAACTGGCACTATTTCCAGTAAATTTATGATTTAAGTAGAAATTCCCCCGACCAAAATAAAACGTAAAGGCTCTCTATAAATGACTTATAATTAATTTACAAATAAATATTCCCGCTACTAGTTCAACTACTAGCACGCAGCAGAAATATTTCCTAACTCCTAAACTGGGCTAAAGAAGATAAAAAAAAATAACTAGTTCACAACTAGTAATTATAAATAAAACTAGTACAATTACTAGTAATAATTAATTTAGCCTAACCTAACATTATGTATTATGTACTTCAGTCACAAAGATACTGAACTAGTACACACCTTAAATTACTCTGGACAAAACTGGCAACCTTTCTCTAGGTCACAAAGAAAACAAGAGAGCAAACGATATTCAGCATCTGGGTATTTATAGAATTAACAAAACCCGCAATAATTCATAACCAATCATAACTAATAATTCCATCCCGTAAATAATAATCAGCCAATCAAATGTAATCATCGTCCCGTAACGAAATCTCACTCTCGTACATCGTATGTAAAATTATTACAATACGTAAATAAATTAAATAAATTCATAAAACATAAAGTTACACTTTTAAAAGCTCATTTAACACTGTTTAACATTTAATTTAAAAGAATTTACAATCAAATCTTCCGCCGAAATAACTCCAGTAAAAATAGATCACCGTGAAGCATCACGGGAAAATACACAAGTAAACAAAGTATGGCGGCGGCAGAAGTTTCAGTGAAACGTGTGTACTCGAAGACCATAAAACATCGATCACACAAGAAATAAGGTAACTTTAAGATAATCTAAATTACAACACAACTTCATAAGTACGTATGTACAATTTAGCCAACAAAAAGCGTGTAAATAAATAGCAAGACGATGTCTGACATTCAACACATCGAAACACAAGAAAAATAACATAGATCTCCGCTGCATATAAACAGTTGTCAACCAACAATTAAGAAATAACTCTCGCTGGACATTTCAACATTCCATGCAAGAATTGATGAATGAATTTAAAATATGCATGAAAGTGCTTTAGAAAAATACCAAGATAAAAAAAAATGAGATTCAAGAAAAATGGGGGAGGGATCGTTACATTTTGCCCCTCTCTAAGAGTCCAAGTCCCTTTGGACTCAAAATACAAACAATAAAATTCAAATACAACAATTAATTAAAACAATTAATGGCATATTACTGCTTAAACACTCAATACACATATACTTCCATGAACAGTACAGCTAATCAATACACACAAGGGAGACTACTCCAAATAAATGCTGTACTTCACAAAAATTACCTCATAAAATGTGTGTTAACTTCACAAAAATTCACATCTCTAGGAATGAATAAATCATAGAATTTTACAAACTATAACACTACTACTCCAACCTTCATACATATCACAAATCAATATGAAAGAAACTTTATACATAAACACAAAATGCTAAATCAAAACATGGAATTCATCATAATCTTGAAGACAAATGAGCAGAGCATAGTATACAGTGTGATAAGGTAAGTAAGTTAAAATGTACATGAATAATAAAATTCAATTAATATTTAATAACCGTCATTTAAAGAATGAGTTTATCTTACAAAAATATTAGCAGCCTCTGACAAATTCATCATCTGAACTTGCACATATAAATACAGTGTTCTGATAATGCTAATGCTAACAGTTTAGACATATAAGTATAACTCTAAGTATAACTTGTAAATAACAAGTAATGTACAATCTTTCTTATTTTCATTCACAGGATTACAGAAAAGAGGAAGGACACTAAGATCTCGTCAAGCAAAAATATCAAAGATAAATAATATTACAGAAATGAATCTCATTATCATCAGACTTAATGCTTGAAATATCAAATTTTGAAAAAATTACATATAAAGTCCACAAATCAATCTCATTCCCAACCTTATCTCCAAATTTACAACAAATATTGACAATGCATAAATGAATTTTCTTAACTTACATTACTTATTACTCAAAATTACCAATTTAATTTTGTCCTAGAATCACATCCTATGCTGTCTCCTGCTGCGGAACGGAACGTCTGGTTGCTGGAGAGTATTTGACCACTTCCTCTTTTGTAGGTTTACTTCCTGCCAGTTTCCACTTAAGCACTGGACCAATACCATTATCTTCCATCTGGAGACATTGTAGACTTGATGAGTTGTACTTTGACATCCATTGTGTCCCTTCAGGTAAATTTTTAGAACTGTCACGCTTTCTTGTTGTCACACGAATAGCACCCCCCTGATTAAGGTTTTCCTAAGTTTCAATAGTCTCAGCTCTCTTTCTGCACTTAATACAAGGTCCGCATTTCAGGCTTTCTAAACTGTCACCTTCTGAGCAGCTACAGTCGGCTGGGTTCGGACATCTTGATAGACCGTCAGCATTACCATGCTGTGTACCAGGCCTATACTCAATTTCAAAATTGTAGGCTGACAATATTTCAATCCAGCGAGCCACTCTTCCTTTAGGTTCTTTCAGTTTATATAGCCAGACTAATGCTTGGTGATCAGTCCTAAGGATAAATCTTTGTCCCAAAAGATATTGTTTGAAGTATTCCACAAAATAACGAACAGCTAGGAGCTCTTTATCAGTTACACAATAGTTCCTTTCAGCACGGTTTAGGGTTCGACTACCATAGGCTAACACTTTCTCACGTCCATCCTGTACTTGGCTCAATACAGCACCAATGCCTACATCACAGGCGTCTGTGTCGAGTATAAAATGGCCTTGGTTTGGGTCAGGATATCCCATTATATCGGGCCCAGTAAGGATTTTCTTCAGTTGCAGAAATGCTTGCTCGCATAAGTCTGTCCAATGAAAAGAATGGTTCTTTTGTGTAAGTTCAGTAAGAGGTTTAGCTATCACCGAAAACCCTTTTATAAATCTCCTGTAGTAAGAGGCAGTTCCAAGGAATTGTCGTACTTCAGTAACATTATTTGGTCTGGTCCAATTCAAAATTTTCTCTACATTCTGCTTATCTGGTAAGACTCCATCTTTAGTGACTTTATGTCCAAGGAAAATAACTTCATCTTGAAAAAGGCTACATTTCTCAGGTTTCAATTTTAAACCTGCATCTGTTATTCTCTGAACCACTTGGCTAAGTCTGGACATGTGTTCATCAAAATTTCTGCTAAATATCACTACATCGTCCAAATAAATAAGACAAATGTCCCACTGGAGGCCATTTAATGCCATCTCCATAAGTCTCTGGAATGTACCTGGTGCATTAGTCAATCCAAAAGGCATGGTTTTATACTCGAAATGACCATATTTTGTAACAAATGCTGTTTTTGGTATATCTTCAGCCTTGACTCTGACTTGGTGATATCCTGCTGTCAAATCCAGAGTGGAAAACATTGAAGCTCCTGCAACGGAATCTAGACAGTCTTGAATTCGTGGGAGTGGGAATGCGTCCTTAACTGTTAAATTATTTACAGCTCGATAATCTACACAGACTCTTATTTTTCCATTCTTCTTTCTAGCTAAGACCAGTGGAGAGGACCAAGGTGATGTAGAAGGTTGTATTATGCCCCTCTCTCTAAGGTTCAGAATGGCATCTCTCTCCTCATTGGCTAGCGCTATTGGAACTCTACGAGGTGGCTGTTTTACAGGTTTGCTGTCACCAGTATTAATCTCATGTTCTACTAAATTGGTTTGTCCTAGGTCCCATTCATCTTTTGAAAATGCATCCTGATGGTCAAGCAAGAATTTCCGAAAAGCTTCTTTTTCTGACATATTTAAGGACTGGGAAGAGCCATCATACAGTTCACGTAAATGATCTGGAACCTCACATGCCTCTCCAGGCGAAAGTTCAGTAGATCGGCGAAGGCTTCTTAGGTCACTATAAACCGGTCGAATTACATTTACTATTCCCCCATATCCTTCAACAGTACCCACTACTGTGTCTGGATAAAGCGTTTTACCCTCATCAAAAGGGTTCATAACTCTCAGGGGTACACACAGTTTCCCTCTGATGTTAAGAACTGCTGGGGCTAACAGTAAGGAGGTCTTCTCCATAAGATCTCCACTTGGCACGAACATAAGGTCCTCTTCAACATCAACCTCACATTCACGCTGAATAAAAGTCGGTATTATTACTTCTGTATTCCCAGGTATATCACATCTCTCCACACAACGGAGGGTAATATCTTTAGGCACACCACGTTGTATGCATGGAATATCATGACCTTTGAACCTTATCAGTCCTTTACTCAGGAGAATATCTGCTTGACCAATATCACTATTCTGCAGGATGTCCACTCCAAGTAACACTTCATCTTGGATATCAGCTACTAAAAGGTTTTTCTTGAGGGCCAAGGAACCAAGTTGCAAATCAAACGCTCCTTTCCCATAAACATGAATGGTACTTCCGTCAGCTCCTCGCAAGTGCGACTTTCCTTGAAGTCTGGGTCTGTTCACCTCTTTGAGTTGTTCATACACTTTGTATGAAAGTATAGTATTGGATGCACCAGTATCTGTTGTAATGTGGACATCTAAACCATTTACTTTTCCTTCTATGTACACACCATCTGCATCTGGTATTCGATTAGAAATAAAACAAAAATCTTCTGACTCATCAAAATTATCTGGTTGTCGGTCTGTTGGTGGGTCTAAACTGTTCGTCTGTCTGTCAGTTTCTTCTGTAGCCGGTCCTTGACCCACAGGAACGGCTAATGCCTGTTTAAAGGTGCCTTTGATACTTGAAGGTCATTAATTCTCTTTGGGCAGTCCCTTATGAAATGACCTTCAGCTTTGCAGTAAAAACAGCTATGTTTCTGTGGTCTGTCCAGAGGAGCCATTTGACCCGAAGACATGTCTGGTTGAGATGTACCAATAATAGGCCTACTTGGCTGTGTCCCAGTGTTGCTCTGCTTAGTCAGGTTGCTGAGAACTTTTGCCATCTCATCGACTTGTTTCTGCAAGGCTTCGATAGTGCCAACTGATGCTTGTTTGTTTCCTTGGCCGTACTTTACATTTCTGATGCGCTTCTTCTTTTTCATCGACTTGTCTTTAGTGACTGTCTTAGATGAGGCCTCAGATTCAGAATCACTGTACAGCGACTTCACCTCTCTGACATGTTTCTTAGTTGAAGGCCGACCTGCTTCTTCATAATTTATAACCTGTCGTACAGCTTCATGTATATCTGAGGGGTCCTTGACGTATTCTACATGAAATTGGGCTTCTCTGTCAGCCAGACCATCTAAAAATTTCCTGAGCAAGTCTTCCTCTCTAGTCTTTGAGTCTCGCTCTGGGTGGGCTTTGACATACAGGCGCTTCAAATCAGCAGCAAAGTCCTCGACTCGCTCACCAGGCTTCTGAACTCTGTTATTAAATTTTGACAGATATGTACGACTGGTTTCGATTGCACGAAAACGATTGGTCAGTTCCTTTGTAAGTCTCTTATAACTACTTCTGGACTCTTTCGATAATTGGCCATAAACAAAGTCAGCAGCATCTTCATGTAATCTGGGCAGTAATTGGTCCAGTTTGTCATCTGTTGTCCAGTGGTATCTATCTGCAACTTCCTCAAAACGACAGAACCAGACAGACCAGTCTTCTTTCCCTGAGTATGGAGGAATCTTTACATTGTGATGCTTAGCCTTTTTCCGGTACACAAAGTCAGACTCTTGCGATGTTTCTCTGTCGCTACTCAAACACTCGTGAGACGTACTGCATGTATCTGATTGTCTGTTGTCAGGGTTGGTCCTTTGGTGGTGATCTTGTTCAGAGAGCTGTTTAATTTTCTCTTGTAAATGCTCTACCATCTCCGTGAGCTGGACAAGTGCAGTTTGCTCGCTTTCTGTCTTTGATATATCTCGTGCACTTCTCATGGGAGCAGAGAAGGTCTGATTCAGCATCACAGGTACAGAACCTGTACACGAACTAACAGGCACAGAACCTGTACTTAGACCAACAGGTACAGAACCTGTACATGTACATGGGCTTACAGGTACATTACCTGTACAAGAACTTACGGGCACAGAACCTGTACACAAACTTAGAGGTAAATGAGTTCTTGCGCAAACGTTGTGAGCCGATGTTGTAATTGTGGGGAATGGGGTCAACATATGGGCGCTCTGGTTTTGATGACAATAAACAGGACCTTGAAAACTCGCAGTACAAGGAACTGCATAAGAGTTTACAGGTAAGGTAGTGCGATAATTTGTACCTGTACATGAACTCAAAGTGCTGTGTGTATGAGAGTTCACAGGTAACCCATATACTGGACTTGCTGTCTGCGTAATGGAGGGGCTCATGTGAGTACCTGTACTGGGGACTGCAGGTACATACATACTAGGGACAGCTGTCGGCTCTCTAGGAAAACCTGTACACAAATTCTCAGCAAAATGTGAGCAAACAGGTACAAAAGGCATCTGAGTTGTGGGACCACAGGTGTGAAGATGGCTCATTTTAGGCGTAACTACACTGTTTGTTGTCTGTGGCTGCTCTGTAGTGGTACTCACAGTTACAGAAACTGTATCTGAGTTCCCAATA
Organism: Saccostrea cuccullata; assembly: GCF_032062105.1. NCBI lineage: Eukaryota > Metazoa > Mollusca > Bivalvia > Ostreida > Ostreidae > Saccostrea > Saccostrea cuccullata. The sequence goes on along the minus strand of NW_026923314.1, from coordinate 6,183 downwards.
AAAGGTGTAGGTTCTCCATCTCTCACAACGTCTGCCTGAGAACTCACAAGCATTAAACTTGTATCTGAGTTATGTAAAAATTGAGAGGCTTCTTTATTTGAATGAACAAGTGGTTTAGTTCTGTGCATGTCAGCTCCTTCACACGGAAATTCACATTCGCTTTCATTTTCTCTTACAGTATCTACAGAGGAACACGAAACTCGTGAGGTAGGTCTGGATTCTTGAAGACCACGACGTTTCCGTCGACTTTTACGTCCTGCCATTGTGATTTATTTTTATTTGATGTTGCTTAATAAAATTTTTGTTTCTCAAACACAGACAAAGCGTTGTTATGATTCGATCACAGGACCCGTAAATTTAAACGGATCCCGCCGTGGATGCCAAAATTGTAACGCTTCGGAACGCCTGCCTTGTGTTGAGAACAAAAACTTCGATGTAAAGTTTTATAATTTTATTCAGTAATACATGAACAGCGAAAATAAATAACAATGTTTGAAATTCACACAAGTCTCAACCCTCGGGACATAGATCTAAGACCAAAATCAGTACAACTACTGATATAGAACTGGGCAACTGGCACTATTTCCAGTAAATTTATGATTTAAGTAGAAATTCCCCCGACCAAAATAAAACGTAAAGGCTCTCTATAAATGACTTATAATTAATTTACAAATAAATATTCCCGCTACTAGTTCAACTACTAGCACGCAGCAGAAATATTTCCTAACTCCTAAACTGGGCTAAAGAAGATAAAAAATAACTAGTTCACAACTAGTAATTATAAATAAAACTAGTACAATTACTAGTAATATTAATTTAGCCTAACCTAACATTATGTATTATGTACTTCAGTCACAAAGATACTGAAATAGTACACACCTTAAATTACTCTGGACAAAACTGGCAACCTTTCTCTAGGTCACAAAGAAAACAAGAGAGCAAACGATATTCAGCATCTGAGTATTTATAGAATTAGCAAAACCCGCAATAATTCATAACCAATCATAACTAATAATTCCATCCCGTAAATAATAATCAGCCAATCAAATGTAATCATCGTCCCGTAATGAAATCTCACTCTCGTACATCGTATGTAAAATTATTACAATACGTAAATAAATTAAATAAATTCATAAAACATAAAGTTACACTTTTAAAAGCTCATTTAACACTGTTTAACATTTAATTTAAAAGAATTTACAATCAAATCTTCCGCCGAAATAACTCCAGTAAAAATAGATCACCGTGAAGCATCACGGGAAAATACACAAGTAAACAAAGTATGGCGGCGGCAGAAGTTTCAGTGAAACGTGTGTACTCGAAGACCATAAAACATCGATCACACAAGAAATAAGGTAACTTTAAGATAATCCTAAATTACAGCACAACTTTATAATTACGTATGTACAATTAAGCCAACAAAAAGCGTGTAATTAAATAGCAAGACGATGTCTGACATTCAACACATCGAAACACAAGAAAAATGACATAGATCTTCGCTGCATATAAACAGTTGTCAACCAACAATTAAGAAATAACTCTCGCTGGACATTTCAACATTCCATGCAAGAATTGATGAATGAATTTAAAATATGCATGAAAGTGCTTTAGAAAAATACCAAGATAAAAAAAAATGAGATTCAAGAAAAATGGGGGAGGGATTTGAATTTTATCATGTTTTGCATATTTCAATCTGTTAAGGGGCAAAATTGCCGCCTTGTTTTATGGCGGATGGTACATTCGACTTTGTCTTATGTACCATTTGGCATAATTTTGCATGGAATACCGTCTCCGGGGGGTACTGTTGTCTCTAGGCTCCTTGAATCCAGGTGGTATTTCTATTGCTGTCTCATCTATATTTATGCTGCCATATAATTGTAATCGGCGCATATATTTGTGAATTACATATTAAAATGTACATATAATAAAAGGTCATCACAAGCACGCCAAACACAATTAAATGTTGTTTTTATTTTTAATGTGGTTGAGGCCAGGTTTATAGGATGGTGTTTTATAAAAAAAAGTTTAAGGTAAAAAGGGGGGATTTATAGTCACTAAATAATAGGGTTTATCTCATAAGGATAAACCAGGTTATTTAGTGCAGTAATTCTGGTGCATAATTTCATTGGGCAAAGGGCAGTACTCTTATAAGTAAATCAATGGTGGTTTCCCTGTGGTGTACCCCTTTTTCTATGACGTGATCATGCGCAAACTTGTCTTTCATTTGGTGAGCATGCGCTTTCAACTCGTCCTTTTTCTTCATCAACCCTCAGAGCAGAACACACGAAATCCCTCCCACCCACCTCCAAAAAATAAAAATTTTAAGTTATAAATTCTGAGAATGGTGTCTTCTGTTTTTTCAATTTTTTTTTCAGCGTCATGACCAGGACTTGTTAACAAGGGATGTCAGTGCCAGCGCCGATTGGTAGCCATGTGACAAAACTTTCGTCTAATGGACAGTTTTTTGCGTCTAATGGACTTGGCATAATTTTGCATAGAATACCGTCTCCGGGGGGTACTGTTGTCTCCAGGCTCCTTGGATCCAGGTGGTATTTCTATTGCTGTCTCATCTATATTTATGCTGCCATATAATTGTAATCGGCGCATATATTTGTGAATTACATATTAAAATGTACATATAATAAAAGGTCATGACAAGCACGCTAAAACGCAATTAAATGTTATTTTTATTTTTAATGTGGTTGAGGCCAGGTTTATAGGATGGTGTTTTATAAAAAAAAAGTTTAAGGTAAAAAGGGGGGATTTATAGTCACTAAATAAAACTATAGGTAAATTATGAAGATACGAAGCATTTAAAATATGCTTGCAGGTGAAAATAGAATTACTCACCAGTCAAAGAGGAGTGTTGATTTCTTCAGAATATTTTTCGCTTGTCCATAAACTAGTCGTTCGATAAAAAATTATCAATACGTACAACTTTGTCAAAGAGTCCCCCGACATAATTAAGTGCTGGAGACTGTTAATTGAAATTTGTATGAAAGAATACATGCAGTCATATATCAATTAAAAAATAAATAAAATATTTCATGCAGTCTGTTTTTTCCATAAAACTTTTTTTTCAAAACACTAATTTAAAGAAAAAAAGTGTTTAATCATATTTTTAGTTCAATCACAACAAACTGACTAAGTTTATTTTGATTGGATGATTTGCTAGGCACTACAATGTGTTGCACTGTGTTGCAGTAGAGTGCAGTAATGGTGCAGTAGGTTATACTTGTATTTTAACATGCACAATTAGTTAATGCCCTTTAGAAACATTCCCCACCATCCACCCTCCAAAGTCACCCTTTATATACAATTTCCTCTTGCTGCTGAAAGTTTGTTGCAAAATTTGCATACTGTCAGTTTCTTACAAAGTTCGATAATCAAATTATGCCCCTTTGAACAACGTAGACAAAACGATTATGCAAATGTTTAGGCAATATTAACGGATAACAAGCTTGTATACTATATAAGACAAGAGAGTCACTCACACATGTTAAGTATGGTCTTACATGTGCACGTAATGTGAGTTTCTCTCACAAAACAAGTACTGCTAGATGGCTAAGCATGTAGTACTGAAAGCTCTCTTGATTGTTCTACAATGGGCGCTTTGTTTGATCGAGTCTCAAGATGTCCATTCCTCAGTCAGACAGGAAAATTCCTATTTATTTCAATGTTTAACATAAAAAAGATAGACCAAATATGTTTTAAGTAGACAGTAGACGTCAAGCAATTACAATGGGATGCATTGCAGCACTGATTTTTTTTTTATTTAAGATCATCCAGTATGTCCCTAACTTTTTAAAAAAGAAAAATTAAAATTAAAGAGATTTTGTTTCAACTTTATCTTCAATAAAAAAAAAATCATGTAAAACAAAATTGGACTTATGAATTTTTGAATGACATTACATTGTAGTGCAGTGCAATATAAGTATAGGTAAATTATGAAGATACGAAGCATTAATACGCTTGCAGGTGAAAAAAGAATTACTCACCAGTCAAAGAGGAATGTTGATTTCTTCAGAATATTTTTCGCTTGTCCATAAACTAGTCGTTCGATAAAAAATTATCAATACGTACAACTTTGTCGAAAGAGTCCCCCGACATAATTAAGTGCTGGAGACTGTTAATTGAAATTTGTATGAAAGAATACATGCAGTCACATATCAATTAAAAAATAAATAAAATATTTCATGCAGTCTGTTTTTTCCATAAAACTTTTTTTTTTCAAAACACTAATTTAAAGAATCAGATTTTTAATTCAATTACAAAAAAGCAACTAACTTTATTTTGATTAGATAATTTGCCAGGCACTACAATGGGTAGCATTGTTTTGCAGAAGAGTGCGCATGCAGTATATTTTACGTAAACGCTAACTGGTCATTTGATTTCAAAAAGAAAAAAAATCAATACGTAACTCTGTCAACATGTCTTTTGTCATAATTACTGGATTGTTAAATCAGAATCATATGAAAGAGAACAATTTTATATTAAGTAAATTGGATTCAATTGAAATCCATCCAGATTTTAATTAATTTAACTTGAATTAAATAGAATCCATTCAACTTTTATTTCAAAACACAAAATTAAGAAAAACTAAAGTTTGCAGTGTAAATGCATCGCAATAAAGTGTCGTCAAATTTTCATAAAGAAAAGATATATTTATTCTCTCACAAATAAAATAAAACCCTTATCAGTCAAAGAGGATTGATCATTTCTTCAGGATGTAATGTGCATATCCAAACTAGTGCTTCGATAAAATATTATCAATGCGTAACTTTGTCGAAAAAGTCCTCCGACACAATTCTTTTGATGTAATTACTGGATTGTTAATTGAGATTTATATGAAAGAGAACAGTCATACATTAGTAGAATGTGAATAAAATAGTTCATTCAGTCTGTTTCTTTCTTCTTTTTTTTTCCAAAACACTATTTAAAGAAAATAAAAGTGTTTAATCATATTTTTAGTTCAATTACAACAAACTGACTAAGTTTATTTTGATTGGATGATCTGCTAGGCACTACAATGTGTTGCACTGTGTTGCAGTAGAATGCAGTAATGGTGCAGTAGGTTATACTTGTATTTTAACAAGGACAATTAGTTAATGCCCTTTAGAAACATTCCCCACCATCCACCCTCCAAAGTCACTCTTTATATACAATTTCCTCTTGCGGCTGAAAGTTTGTTGCAAAATTTGCATACTGTCAGTTTCTTACAAAGTTCGATAATCAAATTATGCCCCTTTGAACAACGTAGACAAAACGATTATGCAAATGTGTAGGCAATATTAACGGATAACAAGCTTGTATACTATATAAGACAAGAGAGTCACTCACACATGTTAAGTATGGTCTTGCATGTACACGTAATGTGAGTTTCTCTCACAAAACAAGTACTGCTAGATGGCTAAACATGTAGTACTGAAAGCTCTCTTGATTGTTCTACAATGGGCGCTTTGTTTGATCGAGTCTCAAGATGTTCATTCCTCAGTCAGACAGGAAAATTCCTATTTATTTCAATGTTTAACATAAAAAAGATAGACCAAATATGTTTTAAGTAGACAGTAGACGTCAAGCAATTACAATGGGATGCATTGCAGCACTGATTTTTTTTTATTTAAGATCATCCAGTCTGTCCCTAACTTTTTAAAAAAGAAAAATTAAAATTAAAGAGATTTTGTTTCAACTTTATCTTCAATAAAAAAAAAATCATGTAAAACAAAATTGGACTTATGAATTTTTGATTGACATTACATTGTAGTGCAGTGCAATATAAGTATAGGTAAATTATTCCAAGTGAGATCTCGCGAGAGTTGACCAATATTCATTCAGTTCGAACCGGAAAGCCATGCGAGGTAGACGTGTTTGAGTGGCCGAGCGGCCGGTTTTACGATACGACTTTCCTTGTTATTTCTCCTAGCCCAGCTGTTTCGACATTTCCATCTTCTATCTAGAAGTAAGTGTTTTGTTGTTTATTTATTTATGTGTGCATGTTTTCGGGTTTATTTTTGTCTTTGATTCATTGCTCGTGATTTTACGCGCCAAATTTTGTTCATGCACACATTTTTCTCGAGTCGCGGAGTATGTTTACTTGTGGTGCTATACAAGTTTTACTTGTATTTGGTTTGTGCCACGTAAGTTTTTTAGATTTTATTGGTGTTATACAAGCTTGTCTTGTAT
>NW_026923313.1:0-21194 GCF_032062105.1 Saccostrea cuccullata | reverse complement strand
CCAATAATAGCTGCAGAAAGCCAATGATATACAGTAATATACATGTCATTGAAAAATATGAATTGGAAAGCCATAAGCATACATAATCCCCCCATAATACACTCATAAACTGAAAAAAATTACATTGTAATAATTAAATAATTCCCCTTTTCATCCATAATAAAATTTCCCTTTCTAACCACAAGAAATGAGACAGATTGTTTTTTCTGCACACACATGCATGCAAAAACGCAAAAAAAACCCAACAATTTAAAATAAAACTTAAGAAAAAAAATAAATACAGCAATTTCATGATATGCTCCACAATGCAGGCATAAGGACTTTGAACTTGTGACTGGTATAAATTAGCACTATATTTATCACTGTGTGACTTTGAACTTGTGACTTGTATAAATTAGCTCGATTATTATCACTGTCTATCCTGTTGTTCTCGTTGAAGCCTTTCTATAACCAGATTTGTCTCCCTTACCCCTTTGTTGTCACCGCTTTGTTGCAGGGCGTTCCTAAGATTTGCCCAGAATGGAATCATGTCTGGCTTTACCTGTGCCCTGTAAATTGATCAAATTAATAAGATACTTAATACTGTGAATTTCTAATTATACGCAAGGAATTGTTTAAATTATCACATCATTATGCATGAAGCATCGCTCGAGAAATAAAATTACTCTGTTATTTTTTTTTTGGCACTGAAATCCATGTAAATTCTTTTGATCAATCTTCCATTTGTGAAAAATTATTCTCGCACTTTGATGCTGAACAGCCATTTTGCGATAATAAGTACTTGCGAAAAATAAGGAATCTACAGTAGTTAATGTCCATTTAAAACCCTCAACAATTTCTCATTTCTCATGTTAAAGATAGAAAATGGTAACTGCCCGTATGAAAGTTCAAGGCGGAATAGGCAAGGCTTGGGCACGGCTACGACATGGAATCCGCATGGGATTTTAAAAAGCCGCACGGGTTCTGTATGTCCAAGACATGGACATGGCTTCCGTGTCTGAAAGTTAGGAATCCTCACTCACAGAAACCCGTGTGGAGGCAGGGAATCCATGTCCCAGGAAGACGGTTTTTAACTTAGGCGGGTTTTCATTATACTATTGATATCTCACAGCTTTTTACTGAGCATGGTCAATCATAACTTCCTTCATTTGAATATTAAATTGGAGGGATTCATGATCATGAGCTAAGTCAATGTGTCTTATTTGCTCTATTTAAAGGATATTTAACTAAACAAATGTCAGTTGGAATTATAATATTTATGTCAGTCTGGGATAATTTCTTCATTTTTGAACTAAATGCACTAAGTGTTATCTAGAATAAATAAGTCGATTTTTCAATTTCATGCATGATCTCCTTTATAGTATATATTTTATGTGACATCACTGTGCTAGTGAAAGTTTTATTTAAAGTAAATTCTTTCTCAGATTGTGCAGAATTAGCTACTAGATTAATTTACAATTGAATAATTTGTATACATTATCATTAAAATCTTAATTAAAAACTAGCATGGATTGTAACTGATAAATTTAATTAATCCTTGACAGAAAGTAAATGGACACATTCATACAAGATTTTTAACTTTTCAAATTCTAAAGCTAAGCATAATGATAATGTAAAGCATTGTGAAGTTTAATGGTTTCAGTCACCATTTTTGCATCCACAGTTACATCAGGAGATTCTCTAAAGGCCACGACCTAGATTTAAACAAATGCACAGATCCCGTGAATCCTTATATGGTATACAGCATTGCTTTTTAGCTCACCTGAGCCAAAGGCTCAAGTGACCTTTTCTGATCAAAATTTGTCCATTGTCTGTCGTCGTTGTAGTCGTTGTCGTCGTCCTAAACTTTTCACATTTTCGACTTCTTCTCAAGAACCGCTGGGCCAATTTCAATCAAACTTTGCACAAAGTACCGGGTATCCTTGTGTGAAGGGGATTCAAGTTTGTTCAAATAAAGGGCTACGCCCTATTCCAAGGGGAGATAATTATTAATTGGAGAAAAATTCATGGCATTTAAAAAAAAATCTTCTTCTTAAGAACCACTGGGCCAGAAAAGATGGAACTCATGTGAAATCATCCTCAGGTAGTGTAGATTTAAGTTTGTTCAAATCATGACCCCCGGGGCTAGGGTGGGGCCAAGATGGCCAACCCAAGTTTTACATAGAAATATATAGGAAAAATCTTTAAAAATCTTCTCCTCAAGAACCACTGGGCCAGGAAAGATGAAACTCATGTGGAATCATCTTCAGGTAGTGTAGATTCAAGTTTGTTCACATCATGATCCCCGGGGCTAGGGTGGGGCCAAAATCGTTGACCCAAGTTTTACATAGGGATATATAGGGAATCCTTTAAAAAATTTCTTTTCAAGTATACTACAAATCTATGATTAGTGATATTTATATGGAATCATCCTCAGGTAGTGTAGATTCTAGTTTGTTCAAATGATGAATGCCGGGGTTGGTTGGTTAAATTCATGTGCGATGTGCTCAGATGAGCGCTGTGGCCCCTGGGCTTCTTGTTTGACACAGGTTTCTAAAAAACCGTGTCTACATGTATGGAAAAGGACACGGGTTTCAGACACTGATTTACAGAATCCGTGAGTCCATATATGGAAACAAGCACAGCTTTCTGACACGGGTTTTGGAAAACCGTTTGATCTCATTTAAATATATCGGCCTATATCCTGTGCCGTGTCCGTGCATCGACCACTTATAGGCCCGGCTTACCATACATACTTTCATAGGAGCACGGAATGCTAAAGCACGAGTTTCTGGAGACGGAATCTGTGCCTGAGCCGTGTCTAAGCCCCCCGGACTGTTTCGTACGGGCAAGAAATTGAAAATTTCAAAAACAATTCTGCCAATTTCATAGAAGGTGAAATTTTTAATCATTTCTAGCATTATCTAATTTCATTAGAGGTACCTTTTTGACACTTATTTTCCCTACCTTTCTGAACATTTGTGCTGCCTCTTTAAACCTCTGTTTTCTCATAAGGAAGTCTCCATATGTAGCATGTACGTCCCACAATTTGGGATTCATCTCTAAACAAACCTTCAGTTTTTCTTCTGCTTTTTTATCGTCATTCTTCTGTTAAAGAACAGATAGCTCAGTGATTACAAATGGAGAGGGTTATAAAATATAGACTATAGTTATGCCTACCGCTAAACAATTAATGTATTTATTACATAATATAATATGTTCAAATCAAATCGATTTTAAATTGACTGGTTCTACAGGCACCTGAATTTTTATCAAATCAATCATATGCTCAGTTTGAAGCCAAATATAAAAAATTCTACCTCCTCTATATAGAGGGGATAGAATTTTTCAATATTTAGCTTACTAGTACTGAGTGTCTGATTGATAAAAATTTAGGTGTCTTTGCTGGTTCTAATCTCTTGCAATACATGTAAGTGTTTTTTTAAAACTCAAATTATAAATACTGATAAATCAAATTTTATAAATTAACTGTAAAATCTCAAATTTTCGTGGTTTGAGGAAAAAACTCTTGGTTCATGGGGATTTGATTTTGTGGATGGAAAACTTTTTAGTACTTATGCCTGTCAAAGTTTTACATTTCCTGAAGGAACTGAGCTTGTGGTTCTCTTCATACCTCGAAAACAACGAAATAAACCCCCACGAAAATCTGTGATTTCACAATAAACAAGAGCAAAACTTGTCATGGTCTTGTGTGATTATACCTGCACATGAAACAAAGTTCTTGTAAAGAATGAGATTTACAATACATGTAGTTTGATTCAGCTTTCAGAGCAAAAACAAATAAAATTTTAAAATAAAAAATACCCTAGCTATTCTCAGCAAAACTGTCATTGCAGAGGTCAACACTAAAGATTTGATTATAGCATTAGATTCTTGGGTTAATTTTGCACTCAAGATAGATTTTCAATCCCAAAATGCCTTGGATACAGACCGATTTGTTTTCAACGTAAAAAGAATTTCACATTCATAAATGCTTAGATAAACAAAATGTTTTATCAAAGGATTTTGTTGTGCTTTTTAGCTAACCTGAATGTACATCTTGGCTTTGTTCAGGTGAGCTATAAGGAAGTGGGGGTCTTTGTCTATGGCCTGCTGGGTAAATTTTATTCCTTCATCAACCCTCCCTGTGTCAGAAAAAGCCTGTCCTAACTTCATCAGTTCTTCTGTACTCTCTACAAATACAAAGGGGGATAAAACACGTAATACAGAAATCCTACACCTGACTTATATCCTCATGACCTTTCATCTTTTCTATACTCTATACTGGAGAAAACGTGTAAACTTGTATATGAAATATTATTATTCTTACTTATATGTAAATTCTATGATATATTTTGGTTGAACTGTCCATGTTTGATATTTACTGTATACAGTGAAAAGTTCAGCGACACAATGTACAAGATTTGCCACTGGCGTGTTCACTTCTACAACTTAGTGCAAGTTCTGGACACAGGTACTTGTATATTACCCCTACCTTGATTTTTTTTTTACATTTTGTATTTATTACACTTCCTTTTCAAATATACGATGCGAAAAAATGAGTTAAAACTTCAGATAACCGTTCCGTACAAAAAATACCCCTATACATGTATACATGATAAGGGAGATCTCCCTAATAAATGTTAAAGGCTTTTTTAAAAACAGATTGTCAATGGTACACATCAGTAAAAGGGTTTTAACATCCTTTTTCTAAAATAAGTGCATGGGGGGGGGGGGGTAGGGGGGTGAGGAAGGTCAAAATATCTCAGAGAGCAAAAATAATGATATAACAATATAAAAGAATGATTTGTGGTCGCACAATCGACTACGTTTTTTCAAATATTTCTACATATCACCAAAAAAGAGTTAAACGAAATATCAAATGCGGAAATTACTTTTAATGTGTTGATTTTTTAAAAATCCATTAAGTTTATATTTTGGGACATTCAGTTCAATTACGGACAAAACTCAAAAACTGTCCAATGATATTTCCCCTATGAATTGTAACACCATCTTCCAGTCATTACTTGATTAGGCCCCTATTACATGTAACTGGAACACCATCTTCCAGTCATTACTTGATTAGGCCCCTATTATATTAAAAAGATCTCAGATGACGAATATTTCTATAAATTCAAAAATATTGGATCGATACGCAAACGTAAAAAAATTAAAAGTTGGAAATTGAAATACGATTTAACTTATAAACAATTTTGAAAACATGAAAACATAATTTTTATGGATCAGTAATATTACTCAAGAAAGACAACTATATCTATGACACCCTATATTTTAACCCTCCAGTCAGGTGAGGGCAAGCTTCCGCCATTTCTTATTATCTGGATTCTTAATTGGACATACATAAATTGGTATTGCCTATTATAATGTATTGTTATATACTGAAATTATTGATTCATAACTTAATTAAGTTATTGTATAATTTACAATGCATAACATTCCTATAAAATAAACTATAGGCAGGTACGTGTATAATGATTTATTTAGATACTGGGTGAAAAGGTACAAGGGTGTAATCCTTTAACACCCTTAGGTTGAAATTAAACTTTTTAAAATTAAAAATCGGTATCACCATAAGCAATTTAAGTTTTAAGGTAACAATTTTAATAAATCAGGACATTTAAATTTGTGAGATTATGAAACATAGAGTAGATATAATATTTACTTTCGTTTTCGACCAAAGATATTTATATGGGCATTGAGAGCCATAATCAATGTCATATCATTCAAATTTTAGATTTGGACATGGATCCCAGCAGCAGTGCCCAGGATGTGATCAGATGTGACCTTTGTGAGACAGCTATAGTACAGATGTACTGTGATTTCTGTCATGTCAACCTCTGTAAACCCTGTATTGGAGAACACATTGCTGATGACTATAGCAAACATCAAATTGTCCAAATTCAGCAAAGGAAATCCACCTTAATTTATCCACAGTGCAATACACATGAAACAAAAAGATGTAAATTTCAGTGTGAAGAATGCAACACATCTGTGTGTTCTTTATGCATTATAACTGATACACATAAGGGACATACCATTTCAACTCTTTTGGATATTTTTAATTCAAAGAGAGAAGTAATTAGAAAAGATACTGAAGAGTTAGAACAAATAATTTCTCCTACGTATGAAGAAATCACAACGGATATAGAAACTCAGATGGCTAATCTGGATGGAGAATATGCAAAACTTTCAACAGCAGTAACAAAACATGGAGAAGAATGGCACAAAGAAATCGACAACATTGTCAACAAACTGACAACAGAAATTGAAGAAGTAAAAAATAAACATTTAAGCATTCTGAAGAAACATTTAGATGAAATCAATCAGATTATATATCAAATTGAGCAAACTTTGCTTCAGTTAAATAGAATAAATGAATCAAATGAAGTGTCTTTGACAATGGAATACAGTTCTAAAAGCGAAGAATTAAGCAGACTACCGCCTAAAGTTAAGATATCACTGCCTGTGTTCAGTCCAAAGGCTAAAGATACAGAACATCTTTATAAATTGTTAGGATCTTTAACAGAATTAACTATGAAAACAGAAGAAAATGGCTACAAACTGAAGAAACCAGAGACAACAACCAGAGAACTGCTTGAAGAACCAGAACTTTTCACCACTATAGATACTGGGTATGAAAACCTCCGTAATGTTGCCTGTCTTAGTGAAGAAGAAATTTGGACAAGTGCACTTGTTGGTGATATGAAATGCTTCAACATTCAAAGCTTACTCATTAAGACAATCAAAACAAAATCAGGGGAATGGCCAAATGACATAGCAGTGACATGTGATGGGGATCTAGTGTACTCTGATGGGACAACAGGGACTGTGAATAAAGTGAAGAATGGACAGATAGAGGAGATGATCAGACTACAGGGCTGGGTACCAGTTAATCTTTGTGTCACCTCCTCTGGTGATCTCCTGGTTACCATGTACATTGATGATAAAACACACTCCAAAGTTGTTCGTTACTCAGGATCCACACAGAAACAAACAATCCAGTTTGATGAGGAGGGTAAACCTCTGTATTCAGGAAATACCAATATTAAGTACATCAGTGAGAACAAAAACCTAGATATCTGTGTGGCTGACGGTGAAGCTGGTGCTGTAGTGGTGGTCAATCAGGCTGGAAAACTCCGATTTAGATACAGTAGTCATCCTTTTCCTACAAAAAACGAACCATTTCAACCTTTTGGCATCACAACAGACAGCCAGAGTCAGATCCTGACAGCAGACTTCAATAACCACTGTATCCACATCCTTGACCAGGACGGACAGTTCCTCTGTTATATAGATAACTGTGGTCTGAAGAATCCATTTGGTTTATGTGTGGACAAAAACAACAACTTGTTTGTTGCTGAGTGGAGTGGAAAGCTTAAGAAAATTAAATATCTTGGATAGACATGTATTTAAGGAATCACTGTCTAGTTAGGAGACTATGCCAGGGCATCAACAATAGTGGGAAACATGGGATAATTTGCATTATAACAAGCGAAGTCCCTTACTAACTAGACAGTGATTCCTTTATTCCTTATATGTCCATTTTTACTTGAAAGAACAAATCTGAAAATAAATCGAAATACCATCCAATTAAGTAGATTTGAAATGCACCAGGCCCCATGACGTCAAGTTTTACTATAAAAAAAGTCCCGTAAAAACATTTTTCCCCACAAAACACTGCCCACAAAGATACTTTTTTGAAGTATTTGACCTCCAAGTCAACATTGACATATGTCGTGCACAGACATGTAGCAAATGACTTTGCAGTGGCGGATCCAGAGGGGGGGGGGGGGGGTTATCTTTGCAACCCCCCCCCCCCCCCCTTGGATTTGCAAAAAAGAAAGAGAAATAGGAAAGTTCCATTTTTTTGTTGTGTTTTTACTATAGAAAATATTAAATGAAAGGCTAATGTTGTAATATATAAAGAAATTCGGTTGTAAAAACAAAATAAAACCCCCTCCCTTTACAAAAGAGGATTTTCAGGTTCACATTTATTTTCCTTTCTTTTTCAAAAACTTTCTGGTAATGTATACAAGTACTTTTCCCCAGATTGATCAACGTCCCACTTTCAAAAACCACACTCCACCCTGTATCGATATTTTATTGAGTTATTTAACTATATATATGTGTACAACGTACGTTTTAACTCTTTTCGCCTTCAATCCCCCTTTTGAAAAATTTCTGGATCCGCGCCTGTTTTGGTCAACCATGAGTTAAAATATTTAGGCACCCTCACAACGTCAAGACCCTGAGTTAATATCAATATGATTCCGTTGGACAAACGACACTATGTGAACTGAGTCAGCTAGACCCCAGGTATAACAAGGGTAGTCCTTGAAACTTCAAAAACAATTGTATCGATCAAAACACAAAATTAATCTTATTAACTCCCAATCATTCAGTCTTTGACATGACAAAACTAAAACATTTCATGTCAATCCATTTTATTTGTAAGTAATAAATAACATTTAAAATTATTTGATCACTTTTGATTAACAATCAGGGACAAAGTATCACAGATATAACGTGGCAAAACGAGATCAAGTATTCAAAGAGAGATAACTCCAACACATTGAAAGGAGATAAATTGGAATGTTACAAAGTTGGGGATGTTGAATAAATTGAAGTATGTTTTTTAATAAGGATTTTTTTCTACTGTGTTATATGCATAAAATACAGATAACAGAATAAAGCAAGCTGGATCAAGAGGTCTGCAAATTTTGGTAAAAAATACGAAAACCGAATTTTTTTAATGCAATGAAATGTTGAATGTAAATATGATTTGGAGATGGAAATATGTGTTTTGTATAAAAATAAATTATATCTACATGTGATTCATTTGAACAAGAAAAAAACTGAATTAATAAAACTTGACGTAAAAAATTATATTATGCTAAGTTGTGTCACATTTTTATACAACTTCCAATATTTGCCTCTCATTTATTTCACACCAATTATAAAATGTAATAGCTGCAAAAAGCCAATGATATACATTTACATGTCATTTAAAAAAATGAATTGGAATGTAATAACCATACATAATCTCCCCATAAATACACTAATGAAATGAAAAAATAAAATCATGATGTAATACATAATTCCCCTTTCCATCCACTTTAAAATTCTTTCCCTTTCTAACCACAAGAAATGAGACAGATTTTTTTTCTCCCCACACACGCATGCAAAAACACAAAAAACAACAATTTAAAATAAAACTTAAGAAAAAAAAAAACAATTTCATGATTATGCTCCACAATGCAGGCATAAGGGCTTTGAACTTGTGACTTGTATAAATAAGCACTATTCTTATCACTGTGTGACTTTGAACTTGTGACTTTTATAAATTAGCACTATTCTAATCACTGTGTGACTTTGAACTTGTGACTTGTATAAATTAGCACTATTCTAATCACTGTGTGACTTTGAACTTGTGACTTGTATAAATTAGCACTTTTCTAATCACTGTGTGACTTTGAACTTGTGACTGGTCTAAATTAGCACTATTTTTTATCACTGTCTGTTCTGCTGTTCTCGTTGGAGTCTTTCTATAACCAGATTTGTCTCCCTTACTCCTTTGTTGTCACCACTTTGTTGCAGGGCATTTCTCAGATTTGCCCAGAACGGAATTATGTCTGGCTTTGCTTCTGTTCCCTGTAAATTAACAAAATTAATGTAATAATCGCCTAATTTCGAGAAGCATCGCTCGCAAAATAAAATTATTTTCTGTAATTTAGGGGAGGGGGGTGAAATCCATGTAAATTCTCTTGATCGACCTTCCATTCACGAAAAAAAATTATTCTCACACTTTGATGTTGAATAGCCATTTTGCGAAAATAAGTACTCGCCAAAAATAAGAAATCTACAGTAATTAATGACCATTTAAAATCCTCAACAATTTTTCATTTCTCATGTAAAAGAAAATGATTATCAAGAAATCGGAAATTTCTAAAACAATTTTGCCAATATCAGAAAAGGTGACGGGGAAATTTTTTAATCATTTCCAGCTTTGTCTATTATGACATTTAAGGTACCTGTTTTGATACCTATTTTTTCCTACCTTTCTAAACATCTGTGCTGCCTCTTTAAACCTCTGTTTTCTCATTAGGAAGTCTCCATACGTAGCGTGTATGTCCCACAACTTCGGATTCACCTCCAAACAAACCTTCAGTTTTCCCTCGGCTTTTTTATCTTCATTTTTCTGTAAAAAGAAACAGATTACCCATGATTATTAATGGAGAGGGCTTATATAGGCTACATGTAGCTAAGCCCGCTGCCAAATCCATTAATTTAACGTATTTATTACATAAAATATGCTCAAATCAAATCAATATAAATTGACTGGTGCTAATCTTTTCTAATTAGAATTTCCTCTACATGTATATACATGTACTGTAACATGCAAGGTATTTACTCAAAATAAAAATGCTACCAAATCAAATTTTATAGATAAACATTAGCAAAACTAATTTTCAATTACTGTCTCATAGTCTTGTGTGATCACACATGAAATAAAGTTCTTGAAAAGAATGAGATTTACAATACTGAGTAGTTTAATTCAGACTTTAGAGCAAAAGCAAATGAAATTTTAAAATTAAATACACTACATATAGCTATTTTCTGCAAAATTTTCATTGATGCCAATATTGAACAACTGTTAATAGCAATTTTTTCATGGTGGATTGCAGATGGTCATGATTTAAATTCAAACTGTTTAGGACACAGATTTGTTCTCAATGTAAAAATGAAATAATAATACAGTACCGACCGGACACAGGCAACCCAGGTTCGCTTCCCGGGTTCACTCGGGGTCCGCTTCGGGTTCGTTTTCAGAAATTTTGGGACCGCTCCGGGTGCGCTTTGGGTGCGCTCCGGGTTCGCTCCGCGTTCGCTCGGGGTCATATGTCCGCTAACAATTTTATTTTTAAACCGCTTTACGCACTGATGCGTGAAGCGGACCCCGTTTTAATCTCACCGCCAGTTAGCCCCGCCCCTTGTTTATTCGTATTGTGGATCGATCATTGTTGTTTTTGCGACGATGCTGACATGTACACTGTACATGTAAACAGTGATATAATGGAGAACATTGATAAATTTTCTAAAATTCAACTGTACATTCGACGAAGGTTTATATGTACATGAATAATTGATTTCATTGATTTTTCGATCCCGAGAAATTAATTTAACGGCCGGTTATAAGGCACTTATTATTCTTATTAATAAGTTATAACGAGAAAACAAAAAAGAAGAGGAAGGAAAGACTGTTGAATTGATTTTCAGTGTATCTAATGGTGTACAAGTGAAACTGACGAAAGAAATCTAAACTTAATACCTTTAAAATTCATGCTTTATGTAGTTTAAAAATACATTTGTTCGCATCTATAAATTACATGTAACCTTTTGTACATCTGATATATTTAGATTTCATTCATAGTAGTTACACATTAAAAGTTCCTAATAAATAATTACCGGACATTTTCTAAAAAAAAAATTACACTGTTTATAAGATTTTTTTCACGGTCAGAATTTTGGAGCGAGTATGATTTTTATAAAATTAAAGAAAAAGGCAAATAATAATTGTTCTCCTGACCCGATAAGAATATATCAATATAGGCCCCCTATTTCACACACACATTGTCTTTATAAAATTCTAATTATTTTATCAATGATTTCTCACTTTACCTGTTACAATAAATTACTGAAAATTTACATCAAAATTATTGATCTTCTTTAATCATGTTAATCTTCTTGATCTGCTTGGGCATGAAAAAAAATCGTATATGTGGAAATCTTCCTTCTGGATGCACAGATTGAAGTCATTCCGCCCTAATGGTATTAACAAACTGAATGACTTCACCAGAATAAACGTGAATTTAACGCAATTCCTGATGTTACAAAAAAAGATTATTCCTTCAATTTAGTGTAACCCTACAGTTAGTTTGCGTTACCAACCCTCGAACAACCCACATAACTACGTATTGCTTACGCCTTTATCAATATTTTTTCCTAATAATTAGTCCAAAACATTTCAATATATTTATATTCAATAAACAGATCATAACTCATATGTTAAAATATCCCTTCTATATTATATTTGTCAGATTATTCTTTGTCAAGTATAGTTACGCCATTTTGAAAGAATGAAACAATGTACGATGTAGAATGATTAATTCGTTCAATTATGGAAATCGCACTTCACCTGAGTTTACCCCGATAAACCAGACGTATTTCATAGCGGTCCGGATTTCTTTCTTTAATAGTGTATATTCATGTATTCATGTATAATTCTACGTGGAAAATTAAAACATAATAATTAATTGCCTTAATAAAAAAAAGAAAATAAAAATAAAAAAATACAACCTGGAGGATTAAAATAAATAAATATTAAATAATATTTTTATAATCATAATAGATTTACACAGCACATTCACACGTTTTGCTTTTATGTACAGGATTTGCATTTATATCGAATTAAATCAACACATTCGATCTTATATCCCAACCGTCGGATTAATATGTTATTTTGATTGGTTGATTCGCTGATTGGTTAATCGCTAATTCTGATTGACAGCTCTGTAAAGAAATACCGAACCTGCGTTCGCTCTCTGGGACCGCTACTGAATTTGGGGTTCGCTCTCTGGGTACGCTTTGTTTCGCTCGGGGTCCGCTACGGGTTCGCTTTTCCGCGAAGAATGCCGGGTATCGCTCGGGGTCAGCCCTAGCGGACCCCGATGAACCCTTGGATTCAGTAAAAATATATTTGCAACTCCGGGTTCGCTTTCTGTTAGGTTGTGTCTGGTCGGTACTGTATCTTGCATTCATAAATGCTTAGATTAACAAAATGCTCTAAGACTTTCTAAGGATCGATTTTGCTTCTGTTAAGCTAACCTGTATGTACATGTACATCTTGGCTTTGTTCAGGTGAGCTATAAGGAAGTGGGGGTCTTTGTCTATGGCCTGCTGGGTAAATTTTATTCCTACATCAACCCTCCCCGTGTCAGAATAAGCCTGTCCTAACTTCATCAGTACCTCTGTACTCTCTACAAACACAAAAGGAGAATATAACATACATGTAATACAGAAATCCTATATCCTGACTTCTACAGTGGTAAAATTTAATGATTGGGACAAGAAAGAAAAAAATCATTTTATAGCTTCATATGAGAGCTATGTAATGTTTGAAGCCATATGCTATATCAATATGCATTCTAAAACAATGCTGCTAATTATTTCTGCCAATTAAATTTTAGAGGCCAACTATTCTAACAAAAGATAACATTTTACATTAATTAATCAATAGGGAATGCAAAAACAAATATTGGAATTCAAAGAAAAACTATCATGGACTACATGTATCTACCAGGTAGAAGTTTATGGAGCTTCTGAAAAATTTGGATCCTCTCCTGCAGAAGTCGATCTCTGGTGGCACCAGGTGTAGCTTGTTCCAGATTCAGCTCTGTGAAAATCAGTATTTAGTCTTGAATATGTGCAAAAGTAAGAATTTATCCAAAACTAATTCAGTTCTGAGAGCCAACAAATTTGAATAAGAGGTCAATGGACCACAATAGGCTCATTTCAAGTCCTTGAAATAGCCCTAGCTGTCATCCTATAAGGAATTTTAATTCCCATGAATTTTTATATTTATGTTATGAATTATTATGTGCACTGATTAACTGACCTTTGTAGAAGAGTTTTTCAGTTTCTATGGAAGCCTCTTTCTTCTGTATTCCAATAGCTACTGTGTCTCCCAGGTTAATAGTGCCATGGTAGGTTCCCCCTGGCTATAACAGAAAAAATATAATAAAACTTTGCTACAAATTGAATCGAAAGTTTGTTAAAGAGGAACATAAAATTTCACATGAATAAAGAATCTTATACTGTAGATTCCTTATTTTTAACGAGTACTTATTATCGCAAATGGGCTCTTTAACGGCGAATCGCGAGAATGATAATTCGTGAATGGACGGTTGATCGAGAGATTTTCCACAGATTTCATCATAAAACTGAATAAAGGCGAGTAATTTTATTTCGTGTGTGCCACTTCTCGCGAAGTTACGCGATAATTAATTTCACGCGTATATTTAGGAATCACACGACACAGTTTAATACTGATTTGTTTGAGTTTGAGTACTTTACATGCTTTGGTGAATTTACTGACAACAACTCAGAACTCGACTTTCAGTAATTAATTTTTAAAGATTTTTTTTTTGAATTTTCATTACATAAAATACCTTGATCAAGGTATTTTAAATACCTCGATAAAGCTATATAGCTTTATCAATTAAGCTATATACATGTACCTTTATCGAGGTATTGTGCTGGGCCTGTTAAATGCAACGCATTGCAAATAATAGGATATAGCCTTAATATTACTCAAGAAAGATAACTATATTATATGACATCCTATATTTTAACCTTCCAGTCAGGTGATATCAAGCTTCCGCCATTTCTTATTTTCTGGATTCTTATTTGGACATACATAAATTGGTATTGCCTATTATAATGTACAAGTATTGTTATACATCTGAACTTATTTGATTTAACTTAAGTTATTGTATAAATTACAATGCATAACATTTCTATAAAATAAACTAGGCAGGTACATAATGGATTACTGAGTATTTAGATACTGGGTGAAAAGGTACATGGGTGTTATTCTTTAACACCTTTAGGTTGAAATTAAACTTTTAAATAAAAATCGGTATCACCATAAGCAATTTAAGTTTTAAGGAAACAATTTCAATATATCAGGACATTTTGATTTGTGAGATTATGAAATATAGAGAAGATATAATATTTGCTTTCGTTTTCGACCAAAGATATTTATATAGGCATTGGGAGCCATAATCAATGTCATATCATTCAAATTTTAGATTTGGACATGGATCCCAGCAGAAGTGCCCAGGATGTGATCAGATGTGACTTATGCGAGACAGCTATAGTACAGATGTACTGTGATTTCTGTCATGTCAACCTCTGTAAACCCTGCATTGGAGAACACATTGCTGATGACTATAGCAAACATCAAATTGTCCAAATTCAGCAAAGGAAATCCACCTTAATTTATCCACAGTGCAAAACACATGAAACAGATAGATGTAAACTTCAGTGTGAAGAATGCAACACATCTGTGTGTTCTTTATGCATTATAACTGATACACATAAGGGACATACCATTACAACTATTTTGGATATCTTTAATTCAAAGAGAGAACTCATAGGGAAAGATACTGAAGACTTAGAACAAATAATTTCTCCAACTTATGAAGAAATTGCCTCTGATATAGAAGCCTAGATTACTAATCTGGATGGAAAATATGGAAAACTTTCAACGGCAGTGAAACACAATGGAGAAGAATGGCACAAAGAAATTGACAACATTGTCAACAAACTGACAACAGAAATTGAGGAAGTAAAAAATAAACATTTAAGCATTCTGAAGAAACATTTAGATGAAATTAAGCAGATTATATATCAAATTGAGCAAACTTTGCTTCAGTTAAATAGAATAGATGAATCAAATGAAGTGTCCATGACTATGGAATACAGTTCTAAAATCGAAGAATTAAGCAGACTTCCGCCTAAAGTTAAGATATCACTGCCTGTGTTCAGTCCAAAGGCTAAAAATACAGAACATCTTTTTACATTGTTTGGATCTTTAACACAATTAGCTACCAAAACAGAAGAAAATGGCTACAAACTGAAGAAACCACAGACACCAACCAGAGGACTGCTTGAAGAACCAGAACTTATAACAACAATAATTACTGGTTATGAAAAACTTCGCAGTGTCACCTGTCTCAGTGAAGAAGAAATCTGGACAAGTGGAGCAGTCGATGGTATGAAATGTTTCAACATTCAAGGTTCACTCATCAAGACAATCAAAACAAAATCAGGGAAATGTCCAAATGATATAGCAGTGACAAGTGATGGGGATCTATTGTACACTGACTGGGAAACAAGGACTGTGAATAAAGTAAAGAATGGACAGACAGAGGAGATGATCAGACTACAGGGCTGGAGACCTTTACAACTCTGTGTCACCTCCTCTGGTGATCTCCTGGTTAATATGTGCAGTGATGATAAAACACAATCCAAAGTTGTCCGTTACTCAGGCTCCACTGAGAAACAAACAATCCAGTTTGATGAGGGGGGTAAACCTCTGTATTCAGGAAACAGCTTCTTTAAGTACATCAATGAGAACAGAAACCTGGATATTTGTGTGGCTGACAATGGAGCTGGTGCTGTGGTAGTGGTTAACCAGACTGGTAAACTCCGATTTAGATCCACTGGTCATCCTTCTGTTACAAAAAACAAACCTTTTCAACCCTTTGGCATCACAACAGACAGCCAGAGTCAGATCCTGATAGCAGACTTTAATAACAACTGTATCCACATACTAGACCAGGATGGACAGTTCCTCCGTTATATTGATAACTGTGATCTGAAGGATCCATATGGTTTATGCGTGGACAAAAATAACTGTTTGTTTGTTGCTGAGTGGAGAGGAAAGCTTAAGAAAATTAAATATCTTAGATAGACATGCATTTAAGGAGTCACTGTGTAGTTAGGAGAGTATGCCAGGGCATCAACAATAGTGGGAAACATGGGATAATTTGCATAACGGGCGAAGCTAAAATTATCCCATGTTTCCTGCTATTGTTGATGTCACTGGCATAGTCTCCTCACTAGACAGGGATTCCTGATATTTCCATTTTTACTTGAAATAAAAAATAAATCAAAATACCGTCTAATTTAGTAGATTTGAAATGCACAAGGCCCCGTGACATCAAATTTTACTATATAAAAATAGTCCCATAAAAACACGGAACAAATTTATGGATTATTTAGTATTTTTTCCACAAAAAAAAAAAACATTGCCCACAAAGATACTTTTTTGAAGTATTTGACCTCCAAGTCAACATTGACATATGTCATGCACATACATGTAGCAAATGACTTTGGTCAAGCATGAGTTAAAATGTTTAGGCACCCTCACAACATCAAGACCCTGAGTCAACATCAATATGATCCCGTTGGACAAACGACACTGTGTGAACTGAGTCAGGACCCCGGGTATAACAAGGGTAGTCGTTGAAACTTCAAAATCAAAACTCAAAATTACTTATTAACTCCCATTCACTCAGTCTGGGACATGACAAATCTAACACATTTAATGTTAATCTATTTTTATTTGTGAGTAATATATAACATTTATAATTATTTCATCACTTTTTATTAACAATCAGGGACAAAGTATCACAGATATAACGAGGCAAAACGAGATCACAAATATTCAAAGAGAGATAACTCCAACACATTGAAAGGAGATAATTGGAATGTTACAAAGTTGGGGAAGTTGAACAAAATGCAGTTTAATAAAGATTTTTTTCTACTGTGTTAAATGCATAAAATACAGATAACAGAATGAATTAAACTGGATCAAGAGGTCTGCAAATTTTGGTTAAAAAAAACCCATGAAAACAGATTTTTTAATGCAAATATGATTTAATTTTGGAGATGGAAATATGTGTATTTATATAAAAATAAATTAATCTATTATGTGAACCTTTTGAACAAGAAAAAAATTGAATTAATAAAACTTGACATAAAAAATTATTTTATGCTAAGTTGTGTCACATTTTTATAAAAAGTACTAACAATATTTAAATTGTCTCTCATTCATTTCACACCAATGATAATAGCTGCAGAAAGCCAATGATATAAAATACAATGTGAAAAATATGAATTGGAATGCCATATTAATCGTACATAATCTCCCCATAAATACACTCATAAACTGAAAAAAATTACATAGTAATAATTAAATTATTCCCATTTCCATCCATAATAAAATTTCCCTTTCTAACACAACAAATTTCATGATATGCTCCACAATGAAGGCACAAGGACTTTGAACTTGTGACTGGTATAAATTAGCACTATATTCTAATCACTGTGTGACTTTGAACTAGTGACTGGTATAAATTTAGCACTATTTTTATCACTGTCTGTCCTGCTGTTCTCGTTGAAGCCTTTCTATAACCAGATTTGTCTCCCTTACCCCTTTGCTGTTACCGCTTTGTTGCAGGGCGTTCCTAAGATTTGCACAGAATGGAATCATGTCTGGCTTTACCTGTGTTCCCTGTAAATTGATCAAATTAATAAGATACATAATACTGTGAATTTCTAATTATACGCAAGGAATTTTAAAAATTATTACATCATTTTGCATGAAGCATCGCTCGCAAAATAAAATTACTCTGTTATTTTTTTTTGGCACTGAAATCCATGTAAATTCTTTTGATCAATCTTCCATTTGTGAAAAATTATTCTCGCACTTTGATGTTGAATAGCCATTTTGCGATAATAAGTACTTGCGAAAAATAAGGAATTTAAGTAGTTAATGTCCATTTAAAATCCTCAACAATTTCTCATGTATAAGATAGAAAATGATAGTCAAGAAATCGGAAATTTCAAAAAACAATTTTGCCAATTTCAGAGATTTTTTAGGTGAAAATTTTAATCATTTCTAGCATTGTCTAATGATATTAAAGGTAGCTGTTTTGGTACTTATTTTTTCTTACCTTTCTAAACATTTGTGCTGCCTCTTTAAACCCCTGTTTTCTCATTAGGAAGTCTCCATATGTAGCATGTACGTCCCAAAATTTGGGATTCATCTCCAAACAAACCTTCAGCTTTTCTGTCAATAAAAATAAACAAAACAACTTCGTTATAATCCTGAATTTGCTATATCTGTGTTCTTACTAAACGAGTTTTGCTGTACACAGTAGATTTTATCAATTGTTATTCTACCTGTAATCTCCTGCAATTAAAATTTCATTTATATACAAGTACATGTAAGATATTTATACCTAAAATAGAAAATATTGTCAAATCAAATTTTATAAATTAAACAAGACAAAACTTGTTTTCAATTACTATCTCATGACCTTGTGCAATATTATACCTGCACATGAAACAAAGTTCTTGTAAAGAATGAGAATTACAATAGTTTAATTAATCTTTCAGAGCAAAAACGAATGAACTTTTAAAAATCAATTACACTAGCTATTTTCTACAAAATTTTATTGATGCTTGATGCCAATATTAAACAACTGTTTTTAATTCAAAATATTCAGGGCATAGATTTATTATCAATGTGAGAAAAAAATAAGCTAGCACTCATAAATGCTTAGATAAAGAAATTTCTCCTTCTTGAGAGTAAGCTGCTGTATAGCTAACCTGTATGTACATCTTGGCTATGTTAAGGTGAGCTATAAGGAAGTGGGGATCTTTATCTATGGCCTGCTGGGTAAATTTCATTCCTTCATCAACCCTCCTTGTGTCAGAATAAGCCTGTCCTAACTTCATCAGTACCTCTGTACTCTCTACAAATACACAAGCAGAATACAACTTGTAATATAGAATTCATGTCCTGAATTAGACAGTGCTATGTATGGAACAACAAAGATAAAATCACTTGATTAAGCTTCATTTGAGCTATTATGTTTGAAGCCATGCTGTATTAATCTGCATTCAAAACATTTCTGTTCTTTATTTCTGCCCAATTTAAGAGGCCGACTATTTAAAGATAATTTTTTTTACATTAAATAATCTATAGGGAATGCAGAAACAAATGTTGGAATTCAAAGAAAAAACATGATTATCTACCAGGTAGAAGTTTATGGAGTTTCTGAAAAATTTGGATCCTCTCCTGCAGAAGTCAATCTCTGCTGGCACCCGCTGTCGCTTGTACCAGATTCAGCTCTGTAAAAATCAATGTTAAGTTTTTGAAAATGTACAATAGTAAGTCCAAAACTAAAATCATAGGAGTTCGCGTACCTATCCATTTTGCCGTAATATTCGGTAAATAAAAAAGATACGTAATACATATAATAATAACACCCTTGTGTTATTATTATACGTACTGTAAATCACTTTTTATTCGCGAGAACTTTATTTTCGCGTAACTACGCGAAACAGTATGTTTGCGAAAATTTCATTCTCGCGTATAATAGAATTCCTTAAGATTATATAGAGCAATGACCACAATTCGTGAATATTATGTCTCGCTTATATAGAGTCAATGACTATCTCCCGACAATAAGGTGTCGCGAAAATTAAGTGATCTTCAGTATTACGTATTTTTTATGTAATGAAAATTGAATAAGAGGCCAATGGACCACAATAGGCTTAGTTCAGTTTCTTGAAATATAGCCCTGTCATCTTATATGGAATTTTTATTCCCATTAATTTGTATATAAATTTATGTAATGAATTATTATGTGTACTTATTTTTTTACCTTTGTAGAAGAGTTTTTCTGTCTCTATGGAAGCCTCTTTCTTCTGTATTCCAATAGCTACTGTGTCTCCCAGGTTAATAGTACCATGGTAGGTCCCCTCTGGCTAAAACACACAAAATACACTGAAAAATTTACTACAAATTGAATTGAAAGTTTGTTAAAAAGGAAAATAAATTTACAAATGAATAAAGAATCTTATATATTACAGTATAAACTATAACTTTGTGTCACATAAAATTCTCTGAAAGCAGTAAAACGCTGTTCAAACTCAGATATCCTGAACACCATGGCTATGTCAATTTAGTGATTTGGTATTCCTCCAGTCCTTTTTTTTATTTTAGACCAAATATCTCTTGCCTTCTTAATCATCTCAATGTTTGAACTCGGTCCCACTTAGTTTTAGATAACGAGGTTTGACTGTGAGTTAATTACCAGGTACAGTATTTCCCCTGCCTCCTAAACACACTCCATGGGTAGATCCTCCCCCGACAGGGAGGGGTAAATCCTGTCATACCACTCCATCTGGGTAAAGCCAAGGTACATGCCTGAAATCAGAGACAAAAAATTATATAAAAATTTATACAAAAGAAAAATAATAATTAGCTGGTAGTTAATTATGACATTAGATTATTTATAGACTAGCTAATGGGAAACAAACTATTTACTGCATTTAATAAATTTCGAAAATAAATTAAAAAGAACCCCATTAACTATCATTTTATTTTTCCATTAGATACAATTACTTAATATGCTTGTACAGCATAGGAAATATTATGAATGTATTTTAACAATACAGAAAATTCTCATCAAAAAGAATAGTTAGTTTCTATTTATAGGTTTTGCATTATCTTGAAATAATTAAAGTGTATGAAAATATTTTAAATATGTTTA
>NW_026923312.1:0-21345 GCF_032062105.1 Saccostrea cuccullata | reverse complement strand
TAAATTGTATATACACCATCCTTTCCTTTCCGATCTGGATTTTTCTTTAGTATGGTTGCACAGTCTCTGTACTTATTACCTAAAAAAGCAATCTGATACACTGTATGTTACATGAATATGTAATGCAAATTTTCAAACAAAAAAAAGTACTATTCGAAAATAGGGCAAGGTTGATTTCTTCAGGCTGTGAAATTTTTAAGTACTAGTATCTGTCGTACAGGAATTCAATAATAACATTTTTACAAGAAGGATATGGACATCACGAATAGCATTCAATCTCAAAGTACATAAAACAATACAAAATAAGAGCAGAGCAAACACGAACCCCAGAAACATCAGAGGTAGGATAAGGTGACATGGAGGAGTAAGCATCCCCTGCCGACCGGTCACACCCGCCGTGTGCTCCTTGTCATGATCAGGAAATAACGGAAAAAATCCGTCGTCAATTCAATTCAGTGTATAAATATTGTACTAACAATTGGTATGAAAAACGTCAGTCAGCATTTGACTCAATAATAAATTGTATTTGCTGAAAAGGTCATTGAATCGACCATAGAACTTACCAAATGATGACTTTAAACATGACTGTTGATATTCTTGTTTCATCAACTTGCTTGTCAATAATGTACCTCGTTTTAAAAATTGTTCATACGTACAGCATGCTCTTGCGTATCGAATTAAAGGAGTTTAAAGACATTGAGAAAGTAGTATAAACGTATTATTCCGTAATTGACGAAGTTGATATCAGAGTACCTTTGGAATAATTTATCACTTATTACAAAAAAACCCTTCAAAATGTACCGTTTTGAAATACGCCTTTTGCTTTAGATATTTTCGTCACATTATATATAGAGACGACATTCACTTTGAAGGAAACAGGATGTACAGTCTTAACATGGGATCCAGCCAGTTTCCAAAACCACCGAGAACTTTGAAGGTGTTGATGAAGTTTTGCTGCAATATTAACAAACAAAAGTTAGAAATTATTTAGAAAAAAGTGGGATTTGAATTTTCGTATTTTACGGTGACTTAGATCTTTCAAACACACACACACACACACACACAGTCTGAACTGCATCTTTTCTTCTGTGTTCCAGCCATATATATATATATATATATATATATATATATATATATATATATATATATATATATATATATATCTACTTGGTATATATATATATATATATATATATATACATTTAGGATATACAGTGTTGTTGGTTTTTTAGTGCTTTTTATATATATATATATATATATATATATATATATATAAATATATATAAATATATATATATATATATATATATATATTAGTTTAAGAGTTGTTGTAATTTTAGTCATATATATATATATATATATATATATATATATATATATATATATATATATATATGGCTGGAACACAGAAGAAAAGATGCAGTTCAGGCTTTTTCATCACAATATATTTTTGTTATATTTAATTTTTCTCATGTATAATTTGTTTTATAAAAATGTTTAGTAAGAGACCTAAATCTCTTTCAATTGTATAAATAAACGTATCCACATTACAGCTTTGATATCACAATTTGACGAGTATTTACACGCTGCAAACTATCCTTAGAAGTAAAAACTTTGATAATATACATTTTGGAAAAGAATTATTTTAAGATTCTGAATCATTGAATCATCATAGGAAAATTGTAAATGATATACTAGTACCTTTAATTGACGGAGGAACTTCATCGCCATTCGAGTAAACCGAAATAAGGACAACACACAAGCTTATCTGGGTTACAAACCTCATACTGTACTATACGCTGTACAACCATGAACGTACTTTTATATAGTGAGTTACCAATGCAATCTCATCATTATTGCGAAAGATGAAACCCTTTTCATGCAAGAGAAATTCATTCTAAAGTATAAGCATACATTTAAAAGTTACATATTTTAGTATACATATTTTGATAAATGAATTTTAAAGTCTCATGAATTTTTTTTATTTTTGCCTTAAATATAACATTTGCTTAACTAACACAGCCCTTAAACATGCCGTTTACAGATTCTTTATTTATTTATTTCACAAAATAAATTAGAGTTATGAGAGAGAGAGAGAGAGAGAGAGAGAGAGAGAGAGAGAGAGAGAGAGAGAGAGAGAGGGGCGAAGTATTAGACAGTATATTTATAAGTTTATTTCATATATAAAATTGAAGCACGTATCTTATTATATGGAGAGGTGGGCGTAGCATAACAAATTGTATTGATCGATAAAGCGTTACAGCATGACCTCCGCTAGGGAAAAATATCAATATTTCAGAGTAAATAAACTAGTCTACACAGCAAAATATTTGATATTTAGCTAGACAGTGCCAAAAACGTTTAGATTTATTCATTTGTTATTTAAATTCCATCTTATTTTCATCAATTTTATATTCTATTAGCATTGACATTACATATAAACATAGTCAACGTCATCAGACAGAATTGCAATTATAATATCTGGATATTAACTCAGACTCACTGTAAACTGAAAGAAGACGGGCGACCAAGTTTGATTCAATATGTGAACCACGTATTTAAAGAAAAGTTCATATTAGAGAACGTACAAAATTATGGCAAACAAAACTTAGTATAATTTCTTTTTATAAAATGTCATTTAACTGCTACACCACAACTTTCCTCAGTTAGCATTTTTAAATAAACTTTTGAATGTGTTATGACCCTCAGACTACTCAGAACTTCATTTATTCCTCGGAAAGATAAAGTGATCCATAAAATAATATTTTAAGGTTTTGTTACAAATTGCACCATGTTTTTGTGGATACATTAAAATAAACATTTCCAAAAATGGAACAAGGATCCACTGCTATTGTTATGTAAGTTATAGTAAGTAGAAAAATTTAGATAATTCTGAGGTTATACTTCCAAGTTTCATTCAAAGTTTATATCATAGAATTTATTTAGTTTTCTAAAGTCATTTTTGGCCTTTCAATCTTATATTTTTTGATTGATTTCATTTTTAGATTAAAAATTCATTTTGTGTTATAATTTACCAGGATTCCTTTATGAATTTAATTTCATCTTTTTGAAAAGAATCTTTTTGTTACGATAAATTGCGATAAATGGACTGCCAAGTCAGACCTAGATATGCTAGAAATCCGGTCGAAGCTTTTGTTAATATTACATCTGCTTTTTTTTGCTAATTTTTCACCTAATTGTTTGCTCAGTTTACACCTGTTTTTCTGTTCACTGTTTTGTCAGTATTTTCGTTGTTATTTCATTTCAATGAAAACTACTTAAGGTTTACATTTGCACAGATAATTGAAGAAAAGAAAGAAGATGAATTCACTGGTATTACAAAAACAAATGAAACCTTTTTTATCATGGGAATTTTTAATTTAAGATTGATTGTACGTTGTATGTTTATTTGTATGTTAATTTTCCCCTATGCTCGGCACTGAGGGCCATTGAGCAATGAGGAATCTTTTTCGTACCAGAACCTGCTGTAATACGGAGAATTTGATGAATACGTTGATCAGCTGATGAGGTGTTGATCAGGCTGGAGAAAATCTCGAAATGTTTTAGTTGAAGAAGAGACAACAAAGACTGCAAAAAATGCATGGAGGAAAATTACGGGAGCAGGAGGAATTCCAGCGTATACAGAGGGTAAGTGTAAAAAGAATATACATAATTATGAATATAGAGACAGTGTAAATAGACGGTAGCTGTAGGAAGAATATAGTACGTTAATATAAATATGAGACAGGAACGTGAATTACGTGAACAGGAGGATAACCAGCCTAAACATAGGGTAGGTAGGTGTAAATAGATCGATCTAGATAAAATATAACTGATATAGAGGCAGGAACGGAAATTACGTGAACAGGAGAAATACCAGCGTAAACATAGGGTAGGTGTAAATAGAATATACATAATTATACAGAGAGACAGTGTAAACAGAGGGTAGGTGTAAATAGAATATACATAATTATACAGAGGGACAGTGTAAACAGAGGGTAGGTGTAAATAGTATATACATAATTATACAGAGAGACAGTGTAAACAGACGGTAGGTGATCTAAATAAAATATACGTAATTATATATAGAGATAGGGACGGAAATTACGTTAACGGGAAGATCAAATTCCATCGTAAACAGAGGGTATGTGTAAATAGAATATACGTTATTATAAATATAGGGACATGGTAAACAGTGGGTAGCTGTAGATAGAATATAGTACGTAAATATATATATATGAGACAGGAACGTGAATTACGTGAACAGGAGGATTACCAGCTTAAACATAGGGTAGGTAGGTGTAAATAGAATTTAGATCGATCTAGATAAAATATAATTGATTATATCGTATAAAGGCAAGAACGGAAATTACGTGAACAGGAGAAAAACCTGCGAAAACAGAGGGTAGGTGAGGTGTAAATAGAATTTACGTAATTATGTATAGAGGCTGTAGTGGCGCCGGAATTTATTCCGGATTTGGTTCAATTATTACTTTATGTACTGTTTGTTCCGGCATAGGCCATGCTTGTTTTTCCTACAAAACTTTATCTATATTTTGGTGTTTGTGCCCCTAAAGAGTAAGTACACTGTGTATATTTGTCGTTTGTCTTGTAATTGATTATAATACATAATGCCTTTACACTGTTAGGGATGCTCATGTCTGTTTTCATGATCTGAAATGTGCGTTTGTTATTTTGTTCGAGTATGGCGTGCCTTAAATGTCATTATTTGATAATCCGATATTAAGCGATAGTATGAATATCTTGTATTGTTTTGTGAGACAAGAAACCATTCACCAGACGCGGAATATTGTCTGTGATTAATGGACTTTATGATCCCATAGGCTTTGCTGTCCCTGTCGTTTTGAAAGGCAAGCTTTTGATGAAAGAAATTCTGTCTAGTACAACTGACTTAGATTGGGATGACCCAATTCCTGAGATGTTTAAAAAAACCCATGGGATGACTGGGTACAATCCTTAATTGAACTAGATCAAGTGTGTGTTGGTAGGCAATACTCGGATCACTCATATACAGATTCCAGTGTTCGTCTCGTGCATGTATTATGCGATGCATCGAAAGATGCGATTGGTGCCATTGCATACCTACAGCTCTTCGGACCTGTCGGTTCAGAGCCCACACTCAGTTTTCTACTTGGAAAAGGAAAGCTTGCACCTAATGGCGGCAACACCATTCCTCGGATGGAACTGTGCGCCGCAGTTCTTGGCGTCGAAGTTGCAGACATAATCAAGGAACAACTTGGTATTCCGTCAGAGTGCTTTCGATACTACACAGAGAGCCAGATTGTCTTGGGTTATCTGACGAACACTACTCGCAGATTCTACGTTTATGTGTCGAACAGAGTGAAGCGTGTTCATTCGTCCTCATCTCCGACACAATGGACACATGTTCCCACAGAGCAGAATCCGGCTGATCTGGCTACGAGATCAGTATGTGCTACTCAACTTTCAAGCAGTATGTGGTTGACCGGACCCCCATCTAGGACACTGACGAAAACATTTGCAGAACCACCCTCATGTTTTCCATTAGTGGAACCTAACAATGACTGTGAAATTAAACCGGAAGTTACATGCAACAAAGTTCAGGTGGATGATGTGAAACTCGTTAACCCCAAGATTGGATCAGAAAGATTCTTAAGATTCTCAACATGGGAATCTCTTGTTCGAGGAGTCAAGATTTTGAAGCAATTCATATATAAATCAGTGAAACACAGTGACATTGACTCAAGTGATGCATATGAACGTTCAGAACTTTTTGTGATACAGACAATTCAGGAAGAAGCATATGGCGACGCAATAAGATGCATCAGAGATGGACATCCCTTGCCAAAAGGACACTCACTTATGCCATTGTCGCCATTTATTGACCAACATGGTATACTCCGCGTGGGAGGTAGACTTGACAAAATGGACAAGGAGATGGCCACCTTCACCCTGTGATCATGCCGAAGAACCATTATGTCACCAGGCTGCTTGTGCGCAAGTTCCACCACCAAGTGCTACATCAGGGACGACTGTTGACGGAAGGTGCTCTTCGTTCTGGTGGATTCTGGGTAGTCGGTGCCAAAAATCTCATTAGATCAGAGATCAAATCCTGCGTCACATGTCGCAAGTCGAGAGGAAGTTTCGGTTGGCAGAAGATGGCAGATCTACCTGAGGATAGGATACAGCCTGCTCCACCCTTTTCTTACGTAGGTGTGGATACCTTTGGACCCTGGACAACCACGCAACGACGTACCAGAGGGGGAACTGTGAATCAGAAGAGATGGGCCTTGATGTTTACATGCCTTGTTTCACGAGTAGTTCATTTGGAAGTCATTGAACAGTTATCCACAGCTTCATTTATCAACGCATTACGCAGGTTCATAGCCATAAGAGGCCCTGTTATACAGTTTCGATCTGATCGCGGGACAAACTTCATTGGGGCAGTACATGAACTAAATATTCCTTCGGAACTGGTGGAAAACCCAGCATCAAAAAGGTATCTCGAGGAGAACAAGATCAAGTGGGTGTTCAATCCTCCCCATGCCTCCCACTTTGGTGGGGCATAGGAAAGAATGATAGGTGCCTCAAGGAAGATACTGGACAGCTTACTCTTGAACCATATGGGACCTTTAACACATGAAGTTTTAACTACATTCTTGACGGAAGTTAGTGCTATCCTGAATGCTAGACCACTCGTCGCAGTATCAACTGACCCAGATACACCACAGGTACTTTCACCAGATATGTTGATTCATCAGAAAACTGTACATACCTCACAATTGGACATTCCAGTGTTTGGGACCAAGGATGCCCTCAAGAGTTCCTGGAAGCAGGTGCAGTACTTGGCAGATCAGTTCTGGCAGAGATGGTACACAGAATATATGCAGAGCTTACAGATTCGTCAGAAATGGTTGACAGAAGGTAGACAGTTTCAGAAAGGAGATGTGGTTCTCATGCGTGATGATTCGTTAGCCAGAAATCAGTGGCCCCTCGCTATAGTAACAGAGACCTTCGAGAGTGATGATGGACGCATACGCAAGGTGAAGATATTTTTTGGCGTAACAAAACATTTTATGTGAGACCTATTACTCAGCTATGTTGTCTCGTTGAAGTGGCTAAATAGTTAAGACCATTCCTAACTTTGGTTTAGTCATTGTGCATGTATATGGCACTTGATATGTAATGTTGTGATTTCAACAAGTTGTATTCATATATCAACTTTATTACATCATTTGTACATACAGGTGTTTAGTATTGTGAGGGTATGAGTCATTTTAATTGTAACATCTTTTCTAATTCTAAACTTGATTGGCTTCTTCGAAGCCAAAGGGGGAGTGTAGTGGCGCCGGAATTTATTCCGGATTTGGTTCAATTATTACTTTATGTACTGTTTGTTCCGGCATAGGCCATGCTTGTTTTTCCTGCAAAACTTTATCTATATTTTGGTGTTTGTGCCCCTAAAGAGTAAGTACACTGTGTATATTTGTCGTTTGTCTTGTAATTGATTATAATACATAATGCCTTTACACTGTTAGGGATGCTCATGTCTGTTTTCATGATCTGAAATGTGCGTTTGTTATTTTGTTCGAGTATGGCGTGCCTTAAATGTCATTATTTGATAATCCGATATTAAGGGTACTTACCACAAACAAAAAATGGATGCGCGGG
The DNA here is from genome assembly GCF_032062105.1 of Saccostrea cuccullata. Taxonomy (NCBI): domain Eukaryota; kingdom Metazoa; phylum Mollusca; class Bivalvia; order Ostreida; family Ostreidae; genus Saccostrea; species Saccostrea cuccullata. The sequence goes on along the minus strand of NW_026923312.1, from coordinate 13,674 downwards.
TTGATATATATTTTTTGACTGATTTTGATTTGAAATGGCATAAATAATAAATCCCTGAATTATTAAGAAATCGTAGGTTTTCCTTGGTGCTTTAATATGATATTTTGTTTGCGTTCTATATAATTCCATACAAAATGTTTGCACAATTTTTAACCTTATGACAAAATCTTACACAATTCTCCCACTCTATTTGGTAAAAATTATTCAGGTGACCAATTCAAATGTAAATCTATGAGAAATAATGCTGATTTCTGAAAAAAGTTTGTTTGTGTTATTTATCCTTAAGCGATAGTATGAATATCTTGTATTGTTTTGTGAGATTATATTGTGTAATTAATGTTGTCCTCACATGTATTTTTCAGTTTCCACCCTCAGTGAGAGAGGTTTGTGGGTTAGACCAATAAACAATTTTCCGTAAATTTTTGTTGGGTCGTGAACACTTACAGAGGCAGGAACGAAAATTACGTGAACAGGAGAAATAACAGCGAAAACAGAGCGTAGGTGTAAATAGAATTTACGTTATTATATATATAGAGGCAGGAACATAGATTACGTTAACAGCTAGGAGAAACATCAGCGTAAACAGAGGGTAGGTGTAAATAGAATAGAATAGTTAATCATTATATAGAAGAAGGAATGGAAATAAAGTAAAGCTGAGGAATTCCAGCGTAATGGATAGGCTTACATCAATAGAGAATACAGGAACTATGATTATTTTGACATAATAAGTGACATGACGTGTTAAAAACTACATAGTTTGGAAGATGCAAACATTTGATTATGACTTTGATGAACAATTCATGAAAACTGCTCATTTTTAGCATTGTAGTTGGTTTGATGTTTACATGTACATTGGGTATTTTAGGATATTCCAGAGAAGCAGAGATACGCAGGGGGGATAAGGAAGCATACAAAATATTCTACCTTGGCTAAATCAGTGCTGCATTATGACGTCATAGTAGGCAAGATGACGTCAATTTTAGAAATCAGGTTTTCGTAATATTGGTATTTGGCGATGTAATTTATGCCCTAACTCTAGAAAATGATTAGAAACGTGTAAACATTAACAAAAATAAAATGTTTTTATTTTGTTATGCTGTAACAGTCATTATGATTGAAATCTACTACCGATGACGTCATATGTGTACATCAAGTAACTTGGAAATTGATCATGTCGTGTAAAGAGAATTTGGCTATGACGGCATGTTTAAAGATAAGTAAAATGGAGTTAAAAAGGATCTATCGGAAATATTGTGTTAAATTCATATGGAGTTCAATTAATTAAACAGGTATGCTAATTCATTTTCATCGATTATATTCTCTTTCGAAGACAGTCAGCTATATTACGTATCCCGATCGACCTATCGTCCGTCATTCTTGACCAAAATATGCAACAGAACAACAATAAGCTGGATATTTCAAAACATACGACTTGTACAGATTGAAAGTTAGAGTTTTGAAAAACTTGGAAAGTGCTGCTAGAATCCCGAGTTAAGCATGGTTGTACGAAAATTTCTCGATTCATATGTATAAAATTCAAAACAAAGGGTAAGGTATCGTGCGAATGTGTGGAATAAATATTTTACGGACAAGATAGTGGGATTCTAGCAGAACTTGTTAGACAGAATAGATGTTTTTCAGATATATTACATACTCAAAGAAATTATCAAACTCCGGGGTATTGTTGTTCTGTAAGCCTTTTTATTAAGGAAAATTTTGCTATTAATAGAAGTCACGTGATGCCGTGGCGGTGATGCACGTCTTTGCGTTAGACACGCTTTTATCGGTATGCAATAGTGAGAACAGTTTACGTTTATCAGTGGTTTTGGTAATTTATTAAACTAAGTTTTCTTCAAAAAGTCTAAATTTCCCGAGAAATTACTTATATGCTTCCTTAACATACCTGCGTAGGATTAGGCTGGTTTTATTATTAATGTGGATTGAGACTTACATGTTTAATGTGTCATTTAACACACAATTAGAGACCCGTAGCATATACAGTGTAGGAAGTGAGAGTGATGGGACTCATTATGCATCCCAGTCTTCATATCGGAAATCCAAATCTGATCAGAATTCATACGGACCGCTTTCCATACGGTCAGCCACCCACCCCTGATTATGCTCCCCAGGACAATGTACTTGATTCAAGTGGCACCCCACAGCAAAATCATGTATCCTACAAAACAGCAGTAATAACTCCTACGGTCGTAGGCTCACAGGAAGTGTATTGTGATCCTAGGACTAGGATGATGGCTCAGAAGGAGGCTAAGAGTGGAAATGCCTTCTCCAAGAAACACGCTTCAGATCGCATGTCCTTCAGAGACAAAAAGAAATTTTTCGCTCAAGAAGCTGGTGAGAATACCTCCAAGGAGAAACCCAAAGTATCAAAAACACTTAGGAATTTTGAATCTCAACTACATAACAAAAAATGAAAGTGAAAGTAAATAGAATTTTACAAATTATATCATGTTTTTATCAGAGAAAAGTTGTTGAGTACGGGTGTACTTCGGGGAGACCATGATTTTAATTATTGATTGGGATTCCATAGAGTGAAGAAAATCAGGATTTCATCGTCAGCAGACTGTTGAAGTGCAGTGTTAAGTCATATCATACCGGTATCATGTAACTGTTATTCTTTATGTTTTGACAAATTAGGAAGTATATTTTTGCTAAAATATTTTTTATGTGATACTTCGATATTACTACGAATATTGATGTGCAGAAATTTAATAATTTTATAATGTGTACATTTAATATTTTCCGAAGGTAACTTCAATTACATGTATATCTACACAGATTGCAAAAATGAAAGTAGCTAGATTTTAAAGGTACGAGAATTTGTAAATTAGCCAATGCATAAGAAAGACTTTTTTTTAATTCAAAAATGATTTTTTTTTCAATAATTTTTTTTTTGGGGGGGGGGGGTGAGGTGGTAAAAATAATAAGAGGGCATTTAAGCATGTTTAGAAAGTAAAAATTTTCTTAATCCTTAATTTTCATCATCACTTTAAGTCCATTTTGGAGGTATAGTTTTCACTTAAAATTTTTTAGTCATCTAATCATCGAGGTAAAAAACTTCTTAAAGTGCTTATAAAGCTGAAAACATTGAACAGTAGTCATTGAACAAAGCATCTATTGTTGGTGCATGTGTGATCAAGAAATTCAGTGTAAATAGAGACTTGTTGTTGATATTAATGTAAATTTTGTACAGAAATCAGGTTTTATATGATTATTTATTCCATTAAAAAAATAGTTTAGCAGTTAAACAAGTTTATGATGGAGAAAACATGATACTAGCATGCACACTCATTTTTCATATATATATATATATATATATATATATATATATATATATATATATATATATATATATATATATATATATATATATATATATATATATATATATATATATATATATATATATATACAGTATATATTTGTCCAAACCGGCTACCGTCCGTTCCATAGAATTTGGCCGGTTTAGACAGAATCCGGAGTGCAGGAAAAATGCAGGAAAACATTAATTTTGAAAATTTCGTTGTTTATTTACAAGTTCATTATTATACATAATATAAAATATAATTAAATGATGAAATCAATCAATATTTTGGAGTCTAGAAATTATAAAATAGTCTCTTATGACTTACTGTATTTTCTTGTTTTTCACGAAGTTTGAAAGTCGGGTGAAATGTAACCTAAATCAAAATCTACAGGCACGCATAATATAGGCCTACTATATATCAAGCGAATCATGTTTCGCTTGTCAAAGAGCTCATTCAATGTAAAAAGAGTAATGCACAATTATTTACGATGTGCTAATTATTAGATTGAATTTTTAATTTTTATGCAAAAAATTACGTCTTCCCCCAAAGTATTATGGCGCCATTTTGAAATGCGTCCGATTTTCGATCCCGATTTATATATTGATTTGTAAATCGCGTACATATTTATTTTTTTGTTATAATGTGGTAAAAGGATCGAGTTAAAACAAAATTATTATTTTTTAATTGTAATTCAATCATATACTAGTAATTTTTTTTTCAACTGGGCTGTGTCACCGCCGCGTTTCACTGAGTTCGTTTCATGGCACTGCTAATGTAAACACAGATTATCAAATCCACCACGAAAGGTGTTAATTGCTTTGAAGTAACTCAGGTGTGGCCGGATTAGAGGAAATAATTACCGTTAATTATGAGCAGTTGGGACCAGTATGGCCGTTCGGAATACAGAATAGACAGTATCCGGATTACACAGAATTTTTTCTAATGAATTTGTTAAAGAAGTGCATGGGACTAAAATTTATAGACGGAATGGACAAAAATCCGGAGTACACAGAGTCCGGATTAGACAAATTTTACTGTATATATATATATATATATATATATATATATATATATATATATATATATATATATATATATATATATATATATATATATATATATATATATACAGGAAAGCCAACATTTCGTTCATTGTCACCAGCTATATGTCATCCTTATTTCATCCGTAGCACACAGTTTCATGGTTTTCATTTTTATATTATACAAAATTAATGTAGAGGTTGTTGATTTTTTTAACTTGAACTTATTAAACTTATTAAAATTTTTACTACTTCTAACTGTTGATATTAGTGATATTTATATATATACCAATATTCTTGTATTTTTGTCTCTCTCTGCCACAGGTCATTTTATGGAGTAAGACATCTGATGCTGTAGAGAGATTTTGACATGTTTCATCATTTACTAAAAGATTCCGTGATCAGTTGAATGGTTGTGATTATATCCAGAATTGATTCCTTATCTTTAATTCAGACAGAGAGAAAATCTGTGTGTAGTGACAAATTGACCGGTAGGCCAGGGCTGGACATGGTTTGAATCCTGCCCAGGCTTTTGTTAATTTTTCCACTGCTTTCCTGTTGACAATTTTTTTCTCTGTATTTCCATTGTTATCATTCCATTTAATGAACACTGACATTCCATTTTGTTTCTACTTAACATTTGCACACCAGATTAAAGAGGAAAAATGATATAAAATTTTTCAGCACTACACAAATAAATGAAGGCATTTTTATGTTAAACATTTTGAATTTATTAACGAAAAGAAACGGAGCTAAATTTGAAATGGGTGACTTTTCAGCTTTAACCCATTATTTGTCACATCTAGTGAGGAAATGTTTCATCTGTTACCTTGGTGATATAGCTGCTAACTTGCATACACATGTATCTGTTGCAAAGCAATAAATTTGTATATTGACACTATCTTGTTGGGTTTTTATAGCATACATAGCTGAACTATAAAATTAATTTCCCGGTTGTCTACTTACAAGGAGTGTACTTAAAGAGTTTTACGTATATTATACAATTATTGCTGTCTTTTGAGGTCAATACAATGATTTAGCCATCTGAGGAGTACAATATTCACCGAGCCCGACAAAATAGCGTTAAAAAATTCAATTCCAATGAAAAATCGTCCGGATACTGAAGCAGCCCGATATCTAGTGTCAGCATATTTGAAAGTTCACTTGTATTTGTTAAAATTGTGACTTTGCAGAAATTTACTGAATAACAGAGCCATGGCATAATTATATACTGTAAACCAACTATTGTTCTCGTCTTTGTTTATGCGCGATTCATAAGTTTAACATCAATCCACCACAATAAATATTTGAAAACGAGGAAACATTCTTTTTACATACTTATTTAATTAAATTGAGTTTGGAGATTGTAAATTCATGAATATTAAAAAATTATCAAATAGTTTTTTTTTCAAAGACAAAAAATGTGATATTTGAGACTCTTCAGAGGGTGAGGATACGTACCGTTAAAAAGGTGTGCCGGTACTTATCTTCACCATCTGAGGAGTCTCAAAAATCCCATTTTTGTCTTTGTTTTTCTCCCCACCTCATCATTAAACATGGACAACTCTCGATTTTCTTCCCACATTATAATGAAACCGTGTCTTACCCTATGTTTCTTTCGTTACCTTTTCATTAAATCTTTTGTTTCTCTTTCCACCTTATTATAAACAGTGTCTTTTCCTTTGTTTCTCTCCACACCTTATCATTTCATAGTGTCTTATCCTTCTTTTATCTTCTCCACCTTATCATTAAACAGTATCTACTCCTTTGTTTCTCTCCACACCTTATCATTAAACAGTATCTTATCCTTTGTTTCTCTCCCTACCCTATCATTTAACAGTATCTTATCTATTTAACGTTGACATATTCTTTGTTTCTCTCCCCCCTTTATCATTAAAAGTATCTTTTTCCTTTTTTCTCTCCACACCTTATCATTAAACAGTGTCTTAACCTTTGATTCTCTCCACACCTTTCCATTAAACAGTTTCTAATCCTTTGTTTCTCTCCACATCTTATCATTAGTCAGTGTCTTATCATTTGTTTCTCTCCACCTTATCATTAAACAGTGTCTTTTCCTTTGTTTCTCTCCACACCTTATCATTTCATAGTGTCTTATCCTTCTTTTCTCTCCCCCACCTTATCATTAAACAGTATCTACCTCTGTGTTTCTCTCCACACCTTATCATAAAATAGTATCTTATCCATTGTTTCTCTTATCATTAAACATTGTCTTATCCTTTGTTTCTCTCCCCACCTTATCATTAAACAGTTTCTTATCTTTTGTATTTCTCTCCGCCTCCTCAAAGTTAATTAATATTATTCCCATCCCCCTCATCAATTATGACACCACTTATCGTCAAATAGTAAAACATGTGTATGCTCCCTAAGGGCAAAATAATCTTACAATGCAACATACTTATAATATTACTTCACATCATCTTTACAACATGCTAATTCTCAAATTCCACTAAAACAACATATCAAATAATCTTATAGGAAAGATAGAAAATAATACGAAGTTTTTACGATATTTTACAACGTCTTTTACGAAAGGTAAGTAATGATTAAGTCCTTTTATCGTAAGCATGACAGTTGCAATATTTCTAAATTGTCGTTTAAGACTTTTTTGGCTGCTCCTATCTAACATGTAGAAATTGGTGAGGGTAAATGAATCATGGATTCTATATTTTCTTGCATTTTTTATTATAAACTTTAAAAAAATTCTCTAGTTTTGTCACTGAGCGGATATGATACCCTCTTTTCTCTCCTTATTTGTTATTTCGCTTCATTCAAGTCTTTGGGCTTACCTATGTAACTCTTTGATTCCCTTTTGCTGCCCTTTTTCAAACTTATCAGGTGGAGATTTGAATTATCGATCTGGACTTCGGGCAATAAAACCTACGAGCTCACTTTTTGAACTCAATTTCACATTTAACAAAGGATTATACAGTGGGAAAAGTGAGACTGAGATCAAAATCGAGCTCATCTAAGTTTTATGGCCCCCAATTCATATCAATGTAAGAAAGATCCTGGCCTGCCTCCAACTTTGCATAATACTTATTTTCATATTCATTCTTCACATCTTTTGAAACATTCTTATGAGAAACAAAAATTACACTTGAATAATAATTTGTTTTACTGCCCAAATGAAACATCGAAGGCCTTTTAAAACTCCTTTCATAAGAAATAGGAATGTTACAAATATCTCAAGAGAAATAACTGTCCAATACAATTAAGAAAGAAAAAAACAATATTAGTAAATAACATTAAAATTCTTTATGCTATTTATTTTTTTTCAATCGTTAAAATTGTCAAAAAATCATCAGAGCGTTATTTCTAATAAAAGAGTAAAAATGTGATTTTAAAAATCACTTCAGATAGTGATCATGAGTACTGACGACGTAAATAAAATTAATTTTTTCACATGTATCTGTAATGTTTTATGATCTCTGAATTAAAAAAAATATACTTCGCAATCTGAAGTATTTTGAATTTGAAGAAGGGTTAAAGCCTAACTATTGATATAACTAATATTTATCTATATACCAATTTTCTTGTATTTTTATCTCTCTCCGCTATAGGTCAATTTATGGTGTAAGACATCTGATGCTGTAGAGATATTTGGATATGTTTTATAATTTACCACACGATTCCGTGATAAGGTGAATGGTTGTGATTATTTCCAGAATTAATTCCTTATTTTTAATTCAGAGAGAAAAAGAATCTTTGTGTTGTGACAAATTGACCGCTAGAACAGGACTGGGCATGGTTTGAATCCTGCCCAGGCTTTTGTTAATTATTTTTACACCTGCTTTCCTATTGATTATTTTTTCTCTGTATTTCAATTGTTATCATTCGATTTTAATGAACACTTACATTCCATTTTGTTTCTACTTAACATTTGCACCCCAGATTAAAGAGGCTGGGTAGTGGTGCCCATTTTTAGACTATTTTGATCTCCATTAGAAGAAGAGCTTCATATAAAGATATAATAAAATGATCAGATTTTGAAATCAAATTTTATGAAATGTGTCTTTGCCAAATGATAGTTGACAGCTTTAGATATCATATCCCAAAATTTAAGTTATATCTTGTAGTAAATAAAAAATAATTTGTTGACCACCTAGCCTCTTTAAAGAGGAAAAAAAACGAAATAAATTTTTCAGCACTACACAAATAACTGAAGGCATTTTTACGTTGAAAAATTAATGATGAAAGGGATTTAAATTTGAAATGGGTGACTTTTTCGGCCTTTATCCATTATTTGTCACATCTAGTCAGGATATGTTTCATGTGTTACCATGGTGATATAGCTGCTAATTTGCATACACATGTATCTGATGCAAAGCAATAAATAGAGGATATCTATATTGTGTGATTTGATATTGGCTTTATCCAACGAGTTGAAATGGTGTATATATTCGCGAGGCTTGCCGAGCGAATATACACCATTTCAACGAGTTGGATAAAGCCAATATCAAATCACACAATTATAGATGTTCTATTTATCTCATACGACTTTCGTTTTAACAAAACTTTGAGACTTCCCCTGCGAAACTATATGAAAGACTGCCAAAATCAAATTGATGACGTATAACTTGATGACGTAGCACCGTTGATGTTTACATGCGTCAAGAGAAAGTAGATCGAGTTCAAAATTTAGAATATTTGCTATCTGTGTCTTTGAAAACATCATGTTACAATTGCTGGAGCTATACATCAAACGAACTTCTGACTGAAAGTTGTTACGACTATGGGGATCGTGAAAATCAACTCTTGGCAGTACAAATCATGCTAGGCAAGGCTAGGGGCCTAGAGTCTAGACTTTGTCTAGATTGTTTGCTGATCCATGGTAAGTTACACCTACATTACTAGGCATAGGTAGTATGCGTAGTATAATATAAGAAAGCATTGTTAAAGATGTGAAAGGAGTCTTATAACAACAACTTAACTGGTAGGCTTTACTTTCTCCGAAAACGATTTAAGGGGGGAGGGGGGGGGGTTAACATCTGTCTTCAAATAGCCAACGGGTTCCTTGATAAAATAAGACACTTCTTTGACATATACCCGTCTTTTTCTTGCTTTAAACGATATTACTACCCTTTATCATTTATTTTGTAAGGCCAACACTTTTTACAAATAAGTTTCAATAAAATAAAATCTTGAAGCGAGGGATCGTGTCAAAACCGGAAGTGCTATTGATAAAGCATCTACCCGTTGATAAAGCATAAGTTTATCCAACGGCATGTATCACAAACACGTATGAGAAAATTAGTATATTTACACTATCTTGTTGATTTTCAATAGGAGACAGAACAGGGATATAAAAATTTAATTTCATCCTTGTCTACCTACAAGGAATAAAACACTCTAACTAAATAATTTTTATATACATGTATCTTCTCAACAGTAAGTTTTGGTCCATTTTAATATCATGATGGAAATAAAATATTTGCTTGTCATGAGCTTGTGGACTTGATAGTTTCAGAAGAATTTACGAGTCTCAGAGTTTTATGACAATTGTATAAAGCTGCTTTGATTACTTTGTTAGTCAGGAAAAGTAGGTCAGAAGAAATTCTGTGAAAGCCATTTCAACGTATTCAAGAAGAGGCTAAATTCAGATGGTTAAATTTTTGAAACATACCAACTCTGAATAGTCATAGTAATGAAAAGCGGTCAACATACAAAGTCTTTACAATTTTGTTCAAATTGAAGATTTTAAAGTACTTCACAGTTTATGTTAAATGACATCAGACAATGCAAGAAGCAGCTATTGTGGATTAAATTTGCACCATTTTAATGTACTGAATGACAGACTCATGGAATAATTATATTAACCATGTATATACGCGAGTTTCTAGATTGTAAATTCATAAATATTGAAAAATCCGCAAATCGTAATTTTTTTGGATGACAAAAATGTTATTTTTGTTATTCTCCTCAGATGGTACCGACCACTTAAAAACTGAATAAATGTGTCTTATCTTTCTGCCATGCTCTATTACCTCTCAGAAACGTAGCATCGTTTTTGAAATGGGGGGGGGGGGTGCAGTCAGAGATTTTTTACTTACCTTAAAAAGTTGACAGGAAAAAAAGTGTTCCTTATCTCCATATCCTTCTTTGGTAAACTTAACTGCTAGCTAGATGATACATTTAGATATATAAGTTGTAAGTGGATTCCGTATATTTAAGGTATTGAGTACTTTTTTGTTAAATTCATATGCTACAATGCAAGTTAGAGACATGATGGATTGAAAACTTGTAACAAATATATTTTTAAAAATACCCTTAGTCTCTATCAATGGTATTTTTCTTAAACATTGACATAATCCTTTGTTTTTCTCTCCACTCCAGGCAGTGATACAATATTATACTTCCCATCCCACTCATCATCAAAGAATGACACATATTTATACTTACCTACCACTTATCATCAAATACTGAAACATATATATTTATGATTCCTTCCAGTCAAATAATCATACAATGGCATATACTTTTAATATTACTTCACATCATCATTTCCACATGGTAATTCTCACCTTCCACTAAATCTACAAACATACATTTACCAAGACATTTCATAGGAAAAGATGTGAATAATACAAAGTTTTTAGGGTCTTTAACGAACAGTGAGTAAGGATTACGTCCTTTCATCATAACCATGAAGTCAAAATATTTCCATGTTGACGTTTAAGACATTTTTCGATGCTCCTATCTATCTTGTAGGTTGTGGTGGGGGGGGGGGGGGGGGTAAATGAGTCAGGGATTCTATAATTTCTTGTATACTATATTATGATACATTACAAACAAAATTTTCTTTAGTTTTGTCAATGAGCATATGTGATACCCTCTTATCTATTCTTATTTGTGATTTCGTTCCCCCAACCCCTTTTGGACTTATCCATGCCAATCCTTGATTCCCTTTTGATTTCCCTTTTCAAAGTTAAAAGGTAGAGATTTCAATTATCAAAATGCCAAGAAGGATATGGAGATAACGAACAGTATTCAATCTCAACGTCCATTAAACAATATACAAAATAAGAGTAGAGCAAACACGGATCTTCGAAACATCAGAGGTGGGATCAGGTGCCATGGAGGAGTGAGGATCCCCTGCCGACCGGTCACACCCGCCGTGTGCTCCTTGTCATGATCAGGAAATAACGGAAAAAATCCGTCGTCAATTCAATGTATAAATAATGGACTAACAATTGGTATGAAAAACGTCAGTCAGCATTTGACTCAATGATAAATTGTATTTGCTGACAAGGTCGTTGTATCGACCATAGAATTTACGAAATGATAACTTTAAACGAGACTGTTGATATTCTTGTTTCATCAACTTGCTTGTCAATAATTTACCTCGCTTAAGAAATTGTTCATACGTAGAGCACGCTCTTGCGTATCGGATCAACTAAGATATATATACTCCCTATGCAGGTCATGAAGGTATATTGCTGCGTAAGTAAGGGAAGTTGACGATAGAAAAGTTAAAGTCATCACGTTTATCATATAGCTTGGTTGTTAGATTACCATAAATGTCTTTTTCAAGTAAAATATCCAAGTATGAAGCAGAAATGTCGGACTCTGTGGTATCTTTTATCTCAAGCTCACCAGGATATATCGTATCGACGTAGGAATGGAAATTATCATTATTAATTGACAATACGTCGTCGATATATCCAAATGTCGAGTTGAAGGCCACAGCAAGTGTTTTCTTCTTTTCACGCATAAGATTTTGCACAAATTCTGCTTCATATGAATATAAAAATAAGTTGGCTTATAACGGAGCGCAATTTGAACCCATGGGAATTCCAATAGATTGTTGGAATACCTGGTCTCCAAAAACCACATAGATATTGTCAATCAGAAACTCAAGCATCTCCTTGATGTCAACTTCAGAGTATTTATGTGTGCAATCAGAATCTGTTTTACAAAATAATTTTTCAAATTACCAATGACGAGGTAAGTAAATTTACGAGTTCCATTTTTGTTGAAGAAGCAGCTGTCAATGATATCAAAAAGCCTGGATTTTAATTTGTCGTGGGGAATCGTTGTGCATAAAGTTGAAAAGTCGGAATTTTTTAAGCTGTTGACTTTTGTAAAGTCTTGTGATTTCAAATTGTCCAAAAGTTCTTGAGAATTTTTAAGTATCTACATCAGATTTACGCCTCTTCTTGAATATATAGTTACACAGTACTCTTGAAGTTTTTCCCTCACTACTGTCAACATTTTAATGAGAAGTAACGAAAGAGGCTTGGTTGAACATTTACTGGAACCCGCAATGTATCTTTGTTTGTAAGGATTCTTATGAAGTTTCGAGATCCAATATATATAAGGTAGTTCAAATTCATTTTGTCTCTGTGGAATATTAAAAGTATTTAAAACTGACAGGTGATTTTGAAGAATTTCTTCCTTAGAAAGAGAAATATGAGTATAAGTAGGATTATCACTTAATTGTAGAATTGAATCTAAATTCTTCTAGAATGCAATTTATATAATGAGCCTTACAAACGAAGAAAATGTTGTTACCTGATTTGTCGGCATGAACCAGTACTCACTGATCGTATGATTTATCTATTTTTTTTTTCACTTCTCGTTTATTGAACACAGAAGGATAGATGATTTTCATTTTGCCCCTCAATCTTTTGATACGTGACTTTAACATGGATATGATACATTTTATCAATTCTGACAAGGTGTCGATGTCTTCTTTTTCATATCTGGCCAATCGTCTGGCGTAACTTTCAACAGAATCCATAATATTTATGAAATTCCGACGCCAGTTGAAGGATCGGGGTTCCCTATATTTAGGACCTTTTAAAATAAGTAATCTAAGGTCTTCATTACGAACTATATTTACGTCACCTGTGATAACGTGTCCAGCAGGACTATAGTTATAGGGCGAAGAGGAACATGAACAGGAAGGGGGATTATTTTTAGATAGTCGATAAAATGTTTTTGTAATGAATTTAGAAGGCATATTTCTACCTTTTTAAAATCCATTTTAGAAGACATAAGAAAACTACATATATCGCAAGAGACACATCTGTTAAATACAAGTTACAAAAGATAAACCAATGTAAGTAAATGACATAATTGTTTATGCTATTTATTTAGATAAGAGTACACTTTTTAATCTTTTATCAGCATTCTTGTCAGGAATGATTATGCATTATAAAATTCTTTATTTTTTGTGCCTGATCATCATCACAGTCCCTTTTAGAGCTTCATAAGCCTTCCAGCCCTGCCATATCATGTATGTATCACCATTTAAAGCAGACTTGGCGTACAGTCCGTTAAGGTTT